>NC_053134.1:6671635-6784135 GCF_010015445.1 Perca fluviatilis
GTATTTTTGTAAATGGGGCTTTCCCTCCTTCGTTTTCCAAAACAGCTCCCGTCCACACAAACACTGTTTTAAAAAAACTGTACAAATGAAAACACAAAAATACATTGAAGCACTGTCAAGAGCATGCCAAACCAACAGACGGCAATATAACCCTAACCCTAAAGCCATGTTGGCCAGTCACGCAAAGAAAAGAAAATGTTGGCCAATCAGAAGCCTGAAAAAAAGCTTTTACAGGAAGGCTACCTGGCTGCAATGGTGCATTGATCGCTCCGTAGCGCATTCGGACGCCACTGTTCCTCGATATAGTGGAAGAGTAACTGTACATGCAGTGTTTCCTCTATGTTGATTTGACCGTGGCGGCCCCCCACGGCAACATTTCTGCCCTCCACGGTATCAGAAATAGGGCTGCATTGTTAGAGTGCATGTCGGAGAATAGCGCAGACACATGCTTTACACCGCGAGCGGCACGCGCGTCACTCGGCGGAAAAAGAGACGCTGTCCGGATGATAAGCCAGTTGAGATCGGTGTGTGTACATCCTTGAGAACTGTAAGTCGTATAACTTATGTTGTCAGTTGATTTAAGCCTGGTCTTGCAAATTTTAATTAAAGTGATGGTTCGGAGTAATTTCACCCTAGGGTCCTTTGCACCATGATCTCGAGCCAAACACCCCCCCAGAAGCTTTTTTCACCTGGGTCGAACATTGGGAGCGTTAGCGTAGCGTAGCGTTATCAGCTGAATAGCTTAGCGCAGAGGCTAATGGATCCGAAGTGTCTCTTAACATTACCCCACTAATAATGCCCGAAATGATACCAAACGTCTACAGTAGTACAAATAGGTTATGCACTCATAAAACGATGGATTGTAAAATTTGTAAGTACACCAGAAGTTTATGTAAATAACACTTGCCTGCTTACTGCATTAAGATAATGTAATTAATAGTGGGTTTATAGTTATTTGCTACAGAATGCTTAGCCTATATGTCAAGATCAAAGTTGGCCTATATAGTAACAAAAAAATTACAGTTCACAATCACAACTGAAAATATGCCTCATTGTGTATGTGAATAGAGGTGAATAAATACATTTGTTTGTGTTGCAGTGAAGTGTCAGTTCCGTTTCGCGGGGAGGGTGTTCGGACCTGCCCCCACTGCAAAAAAAAAAAAAAGGAAACACTGACATGCATGTGTCAACATGTACAAAGTCCTGTTAGCGGTTAGAACCAGCACTTTTTGGGCCACGTCTGATGCCTCACAAAAGGAGATAATGGCGCAAAGCTCTGTTTTTCCACAAAAATAAACAATAAACAGCAATAAACAATGTCAGTAACTGGGGGTGGCCTCTAGCTCACCCAGTAGAGTGTGCGTCCCATGTAGGCTGAGTCCTTTGCAGCGGCCCATTGCTGCATGGATTTTCTCTCCCCTTTCCTGTCTATTCACTATTACTATCAAATAAAAATAAAGGGGGAAAAGCCCCCCCCAAAAGAGACTAGCGCTAAAAAAGAAAAAATATTAAATATATAAAAACTACTGTAACTATTTGGGAATTTCATTCACATATTTTTCATAATTTAAAGTCCTGTTGTCATCTTTTTGAGCGTTGCATTATGTAGATTTTTCTTCCAGTTGTGCTTCTTGTAGTCTCAAGATATGGGTCAAGTTATTTCCATTAAGAAGATTTCGTCTATGATTATCAGCCATTGGTCGGTTGTCATTGGCACTTCCTTCCCCCCACTTCCTCGTAATCGCATTTAGAAATATAGAACATACACACTAATTCTGTAAGTGTCTGTCAAGAAAATGTTTGAACTGCATCTTGTCACAGCGTCTACCGTGCCAGTAACAATAACATGTATAATTTGCTGACACCCAGGATTTCTTTCTATTTTGTGTTTATTTTGATCTTTGACACCCAGGATTTCAAGGTATTGAAGTCAAAGTCAAAGTGAAAATCACTGTGTAGCTTTTGTTTTTAATCTTATTTCCTGTCTGTTGCTAAGAAAGGGTCAGAGTAAAGAGCCTGCCAATAAATAAGTGTTTTTTCTCTTTATTGCTTTTTGTTATTCCAGAAAAGGGCCAAGTGCACAAGCAGAAGAAACCCACCATGTACCCGCCCTGGAGCACCACGTTTGATGCCCACGTCCACCGTGGTCGCATCATGCACGTGATGGTGAAGGACCGCACGGCAGAGCTGAAGTCTGAGGCTACGGTGGCTCTGGACTCGCTGGCAACGCGATGCAAGAAGGAGAACGGCAAGCTGGAGATCTGGGTTAGTGCAGTGGGATGGGTCACGGGGGTGTGCGTTTGTCCTCTCGGACCAGCTGTTTGGCTACTTCGGCGAAAAAAATCCAGATGGGCTGACTCACTTTCGGGTCAAAAGAGCAAATGTTGTGGCAATCCTCCTTTTAGTCATTAAAAAAAAAATTAAACCAACAAGCTTTTTTTCCTGGAGATATTTTAGCTTGTAATAGCAGGAAAATAACAGGTTTAATTAATAACATGACATCACTGATTATCTACACCCGTGCTTCTCCTGCGACAACCTGTCAAAATCCACAGTGAAAAACGTCTGTACTGTATCTTCGATGGCATTTTATTGTCTTTGAATTTTTTTTTTCGGTACATTTTCAGAAGGTCAGACAGCCTTGTAATACAGAAAACTGAAACTGTATTCCAGAATCAGGTGTGTTTTTATTTAATTACAATAAAATAATGTTATCGTGATCAAGAGAAAACAAAGCTTGTTGTGTTATGAGATGCCAAAACCAGAAATCCACATCTGATACATCAAAATCAATAATCCGTTAATATTTAGACAAAACAAAACAAGTCATGAAAGTAATTATCAGAACATCAAACTCATTGCCTTCAGAGTGAAATTTGTCATATTGAATGAAAAATATTAGCAGGAATTATTCATTATATTATTATTAATTCTAGAGCAATAATGTTTCTTTGACCTCTTGTAAAAGGTTACCCACAATAGCTTTAATTATATAAAATAAAAACTGTACATGCATCCTACACGCATCTCCCTCTGTTTCCATCCCATAGTACAGCAGAATGCTTTATTTACATGCCCTCATTTCTTGTCATCTCTCTATTGTACACCATTATGAGAGCAAAAATACATATTTGGAGAAGGATGGCCCCGGACTCCCATACAGATGTCATACAGATGTTCAGTTTTACATCTTGTCATATCTTTCATCCCACTTTAGCCTGAGTTACATCTAGATTATATCCATGTTATGGAGGCCACCAATGCTCATGCCAATTACCTAGTTCTTCCTCAAGTTATTTTTACCTAGTCAGAAATTAGACACAGTTCTCTTCTTGTGCATCAGATAATTTCTTTTCCTGGAAAGACTTTGCTTTGGGTGACACCAGAGGCTTCATGCCTACTGCCTCTTACACCAAACTAAGAATCAAACGATCAAATCAAATATGTTTGGGTATATTTAGAATCCACATCCTTCCCTTTTCAGTCTCAATGTTTTTTCTCACAAATTACTTTGGTAAATTATTTCTCTGTTTTTCTTTTTTGTCTCAGCTGGAGCTGAAGCCACAGGGCCGCCTGCTGATGGAGGCCAAATACTATCTGGAGAAGAGTGGTGAGTGGTTCAAACCTATGCAACTCCACCTGGTCCTCCTCCATCAACAACTACAATATACTGAAACACATAGGGTTTTGCCATCAAATGAAAAAAAAAGTCCTTAACTGAAACTGAGACCAAATTAATTGCCCAAAACAAAATCTGTAAAACTGAAAGTGAAAATCAGAGATGGTTATCTTTATGATCTGAAGTTACAAGGTTTTAAAGTCCACTCAAAAAGGAAACATTTTCTTAATCGTAAATGCTTAGCACTGTCACAGAAATCATTTGCATACCCTTTTTTAATTTATTCAAAACTAATTATTGCTGTCACCAGAAACAAGGAAGTGAATCATTTCCTGTGCACCATACAATATTCTTTGACAAAAGTCAGGTATTTTAAACTGCCAATTTAATGGTTTTATTATGTAAAAATATACAGTTAGTATGTTGAATCACTATTATACCAAGCCATTGTAGAGAACAGCAAAACATTTATACAGTACTTTTTACTTTGTGAACTGTGACAGTTTGGTGATTTTTGAGGGAATATTTTAGATTTTTAGGTTTGAAAACAACCAATACTGTATACATATAGTGAATGTGATCATAAAATACTGACCATCGATCCAAATTGTCTGCATTAGTCTTGTCTTGTTTGTTTTAATGAGCCAAAATCCTCCCAGCCTATTTACATTTTCTCAAGCTAAAAATAAGACCTTTGGGTCTCTGCCCACTGACGGGCCTTGTGGATGTGTGTGTGCTTTGTGTTAGATCCCTTTCACTGGTGCTTTCCTGACATTAACACCATGCCAAGGCCTGAGAAGTCACTGAGAACCAAAAAGGAAGAAGCCATCTCATGTTTCTATATATAGAAGTTGGAAACAACAGGTGGCATAGCATCTGGTGCACTGTGACAATTTAATCTGTGGAACTTCCTCCTGAACTACATACAAACACATAATAAATTGTCTTCCTGTGGTCTAACCGAATGATTAGGCAGTACACAGACGCCTTTCAAAACAGATATTATGCTTCTTTTTTTCGAAAGGAATAGTACAACATTTTGGGGAAGGTGCTTAGTACAAAAGTACTAATGATGCACTTGACACAGTCTTTCTGTTAAACTGCAACAATTAGATCGCAAAGGGGTGTTGCAACAGAGAAGACGGACTCATCCATATGAGCTGATAGAGACATAATGAAACTGATGTAGAAACACTTCTTGAGCCACAAAAGGTGCGAACTCTAGGTGTAACATCTTTCCGGCATTAAGGAATCGCTCAACAACAACGTGTCTTTTTCATGTTTTGTTCTTTAAATAAAAGGTTGTATGATGTGTTTCAGACGCTGCAGGTCAGACTGAGGGAGACCCAGAGTCCGAACCAGAGAGGGAGGGTCTGTTCGCCCTCCATCAGCGGCGAGGGGCCATCAAACAGGCTAAAGTTCACGTTGTCAAATGTCACGAGTTCAGCGCCACGTTCTTCCCTCAACCGACCTTCTGCTCCGTCTGCAAAGAGTTTGTCTGGTACACAACAAACTGGGATATCACAGACCACCAAATTACCATTTTCTGCATTATCATATTAGTCATTTTAATCCGTTTTTATCCACCACAGGGGTCTTAACAAGCAGGGTTACCAGTGCAGACGTGAGTGTCAGATTTTCCACTGACCTTCTGGAAGTTTGAATGATGCCTGCTTTACATCTCTGCCATGTGTCTAACTTGGTTGTATTTGTGTCTTTTAGAGTGCAACGCAGCCATTCACAAAAAATGCATAGACAAAGTAATCGCTAAATGCACGGGTTCAGCCATTAACAGCAAAGAAACAATGGTGAGTATCTGCCTCACACGGATTTCCAGTCACTCATTGTGCTGCGTAAATGCTTTACGAAAGCGCGTCATTCCTTCTGAGCAGTCACTGTTAAATCTGCTGATACAGTATGTGTAAGAGATTTGTAAACTTGTGGTTAAACTGCTTACTAATGAAGTAGTCACCTCACGTAGAGGTATCAATACGCCAGACTTGTCTCGTCTCATTTGCTGCTTTTATCTTGCTCGTTTCACTTCCTCCTCAGCCGCATGCCTGCTGAGTTCATATGCATGAAACCAAAAGTGAAGGCAAAACTTCATGTTGTAATGCATTATAAAAGGACAGATCTGCCACCCGCTGTTTGAATACAGGAAGTGTTTCTACTACTGCTGCTTTTGGCCTTGTTTGCTTCTGTCCCAAGGTCTGGCAGGCCTGATTTGCAAGGCTTAACATGTACTAGGGCCTCCATGATAAGCTGTATGATGTTATGTGTGCTGCAGATCCACAAGGAGCGCTTCAAGATTGACATGCCCCACAGGTTTAAGGTCTACAACTACAAAAGTCCCACTTTCTGTGAACACTGCGGTACTCTGCTGTGGGGGCTCGCCAAGCAGGGGCTCAAATGTGAGGGTGAGAGGCGGGAGTTTTATGATTTCTGTGGTTTTATGCATCTTGTTGGGTAAAAAACTGGACTTGTAGGGTTAGCGTTGCACCTCGTACACACCGTCTTGATTTAAGTTAACGCAAGTGATGACACTACTTCAACGCAGCGAGCCTAAAAGAAACTTTCCATGAAACACAAGTTCACAAATGTTGTTTCTGTAGGTTGCTGTGTTCTATGACAGTACGGTTGAGCTTACACACTAATAATTTAAGGTAGCTGCAGGTGGCTGTGCTAAAAAGATTAGAGTAAGATTAAAAATTAGAAAAAACAAATAAAATAAAATGATTGCCCTGTAAGGGTATACTGGCTCAGTGTCTACTGTAGTTGGCCTGTGAACATTTTCAGTGTATAACAATGTAAAATGTACATGTGTCATAGTTGAGATGCAAACTATCCAATACAATTTTGTACACTTTTGAACTGAAGCGCAAAGATGATACAAAGTCAAGTCAATTCTATTCATATTACCCCAAATCACAAATTTAACTCATAGGACTTTACAATCTGTGCAGCATATATGTCCTCTTTCCATCCTCATTCCATCTTTTTATGTATGTATTTTAAAAGGAACCATGCGTTGGGGTATGGGTACAGTATATTGTTTTATGTACCGTATTTGGGCGAATGTGATTTGGCCGGTATGTACTACTCGGTATGTTAAAAAAATTAAACAAAATGGGTACCACAAGAGAGAAAATGTAAAAGAAACTGTAAACTAAGAGAATGTTCTTTATCTAGCTTTATCTCACAGACAGACAGACAGACAGACAGACACCTTAAAGCTTTAGTGCGTAACTTTTTGATATTAATAAACATCCGTTACATTTAAGCTGTTGCCAAATGAGTTGCTACAAAGCTAATTAAGACTATCAGCTCCACACAACTCTCTCTGGATTTCTCAGTATGACTATGTTCAGAAGATTGTATCGTCTGGGGACTTTCCCGTGCAGAAACTCGAGTGAAGATAATTACCTCTTCTCCATCATGTTTTTTTAATCCTCCGTTTCCTCCTTGGCTTGTATCATGTGGACGCGCCGCCAGTTTTGTTGTCATAGAATTCCTCATGGGGGCGACAGAAACTACGCACTATAGCTTTAACGTCCCCTTTTCAAAGCATTGTTGCATTACGCATTGTGTGAAATATGTGGAAAAGTGTTCTCAAAAGTATGTCACGCAGGTTTATAACATGGTGGTAATGCAGTGTTTTCTGTGCAGAATGTAGCATGAACGTCCATCATAAATGCCAGAAGAAAGTAGCCAACCTCTGTGGGGTCAACCAAAAACTGATGGCTGAAGCTCTGGCCATGATCGAGAGTAAACAGCAGGTCAGACAAACCAATCCTCTGTTCTTTCAAAATGTTTAAATGTGTAAATTTTTTTACCATCAACTCCCACCTCAGTAAACCTGCCCAGAAGCTTCCAAGACACCTAAAATATATTTTTATTAATATCCACTGACGTATGGTATGTACTGGTTCATGCATTAAAAGTTTAAGAGGGTTTTAAGGTGTGCTGTTAAGGTCTTCTGTTTCCCTGTGCTGATTGTGCCTCAAAATGGTGTAAATGTGTTTTTTTTGTAGAGGTTTTTCCACTTAAGTGTTTGACTTTTAAATTGTCAACAAAATGAAATTCAGGCCGATGCTGGTCCTACCTTTTGTCAGGCCAGAAGCACCAGAGAAAGTGAAATCATTGGTCGAGAAGGTCCAGTAGGTGTTGGCCAGCCGGGCGTGGTCCGAGCTCCGTCTGGGTTAGTAACGGCTGTAACAGCCACAGCTCCACCTGCACCTGCAAACAAAGGTACACAACCTCTGAAATCTCCACTCTCATCAAGCCATTTCTTCTCGATAGTTTTTTTTTTATTATCATGCATTTGTTTCCCCATTCCTGCTTCCTGACCTGAAGACTATCAGGGTGTGTCGTGGGATGGACCGACTGACGTCGGCAGGTCGATCACCGAGGCGCTGACAGAAGAGGCGCCGACAGAAGAGCCTCTGTACGCTGTTCCCAGGAAGGAGCACCAACCCAAATTCACCGTCGATGACTTCGTCCTGCACAAGATGCTCGGGAAAGGCAGCTTCGGCAAGGTACAGGAGATTATCGGATTCAAAGAAGAAAAGCACAAAAAGGTCCAACTAGGTTAGTTATTCACATAAGTAAAGAGCAAAGGGAAAATTGGATGTAGCAAAAGTGTTCCTGCAAAACAATTTAAATACATGCAGATTATTTCAACATTCTTTATGTAGGTTTTTAGAGCTATAAGACTTTTTTTTGTAGTTATTAGAAATAAGAGACAACACATTTAGGCAAAGACTTTTTCCAGATTAGTCACAAGTGATATTCTAGTCATTCACGTCAACATGGTTTTCATACAGCACAATATGACTCTTGTGGTCAACACTTCTTTCTGCTGCCGCTTTCCACAGAAAACCACTGACTTCTTGTTCATCTTGCATCATGCATGACAAGGGGGCTTAGAAGTGTGTGGAAAAGAAAATAGGATCTGTCCAGCCGCAGCATTTTTTAAATGTTCTTGCTGCATTTCCAGGTGTTTTTAGCCGAGCTGAAAAAAAGCGGGCACTTTTACGCGGTGAAGGCTCTAAAAAAGGATGTGGTGCTGATGGACGATGATGTCGAGTGCACCATGGTGGAGAGGAGGGTCCTCTCTCTTGCCTGGGAAAACCCTTTCCTCACGCACCTTCACTGCACCTTCCAGACCAAGGTAACGACAATCCACTTATACCTGAATATTCGCTCCAACCATCCTCAGCTACAACTCCAGCGCTGACCTCTCTGCATTTCTTATGTCCAGGAGAACCTGTTCTTCGTGATGGAGTATCTGAATGGAGGGGATCTCATGTTCCACATCCAGAACTGCCACAAGTTTGACTTGCACAGAGCCACGTATGTATCCCGTCAAAAGGCACAACATCTAATATGCTGAACACCGGTCTGTTAAGATGCACAACTGTAACTTTGCACTGTCTGGGTTGGATGCTTTACTTTCCTTGTACTTCTTGGCTGGAGTCACTTGGTAGTGGTGCAAATGAAATAAGCAGGAGGAAAGACAAAAGTAACACACTATGTTTTTTTCTCTCTCCCTGCAGCTTCTATGCAGCTGAGATCATCTGTGGGCTCCAGTTCCTGCACTCTAAAGGAATCATTTACAGGTAGATTCTCAGCATAAGCCAGAAACAGAACTGAAACTGATGGTGAACAAAATACAAGAGGCCAAAACTAAGAACGGTCCGTGCTTACGTGCTCCCGTTCCTCTGTAGGGATCTGAAGCTGGATAATGTGCTGCTGGACTCTGAGGGTCATATCAAGATAGCAGACTTTGGCATGTGTAAGGAGAACATGCAGGACGAGTCACGCACCTCCACCTTCTGTGGGACACCCGACTACATCGCTCCAGAGGTGAGCACACGCACCATTTAATAATGGGAACTAGATGATCTAGATTAATGGGTAAACCAGTACTGCAAAATGTACCTTTAGCGGTAACTTATCTCAACCATAGATAGCATAAGTTGTGACAAAGGCAGTGTCCAAAATAATTCCCTTGTTCACTCCATCACCATTCCCTATACACAATTTTTTTTTTTTTATCTAGAAATAATAATCATTAATCCCAATCTACATCTGGAATTTCAGTTAGAAGTTTAAGAGGTTGTGTAAACCAAGATTTTACTTTTTGTAAACATAATTATAAAATTCTATTTCATATTAATGTGCGTTGTTTTGTTTTTTTCACCATTTTGCACCAAAACAGTAACACTAAGGCAAATTCCCTGTATGTCTAATCAAACCTACCTGGCCAATCAATGAAATAGAAATTCAGTCCAACTCCCTGAAATTGCGATCTTTTTTAAAGATAACTTCAGAAAAAAACTTAAACATTTTATCTAACTTGGAACAGATTATTTTAATATAACTTCATCAGTAAACCAGCAATGGATATCAGGCTGTATATTGTTATTGAAAGGCAAATTTAGAAAAGCTACACTGTAGGTTTTAACAGTATGTGGGTTGTAATTGTGTATCAGATCCTGCTGGGTCAGAAGTACAACAGCTCAGTGGACTGGTGGTCGTTTGGAGTGCTGCTGTACGAGATGCTGATCGGTCAGTCTCCGTTCCACGGCCGCGATGAAGAGGAGCTGTTTCAATCCATACGAACTGACAACCCCGTTTATCCCCGCTGGCTCACCAAAGACGCCAAGAACATTCTGATCGAGGTCTGACACTGTGTGTGTTGGGTGTGCACGAGTGTGTGTTTTAATGGTTGTATTGGGGGTACTGAAGTAATTACACTCTACTCTTACAATTCAGTTGTTGTGGTTTAAACTAAATAAGAACTGGTTAGTTAGGTGCTGTTCTTTTCTAGACGAACTTTTGTAGCAGATTTCAATAACTGTTATTTACATTGATCAACTAACAATGACATTAACCACACAGATCCTTTGATCAATAATATGTCTATTAACATCCCTCATTTCATTGAAAAAAAAAAAAAAAGCTTCTTGGAAAATTTTGGCACATTTACAGCAATGATTATCAATATGCACTGTCCCTGTTAAAGCAACATTATGTAACTTTTAGCCCTACAGGTTGTCTCATTGGAACTACAGCTGCAGCTAAAAGTTACATAGTGTTGCTTTAAATAAACAAAGAAAACAAATGAGAGAAAATCTCAGGAGGAATTCCATGGCTCAAAAGTACAGGTTGACCTTCAAGTTTTAACGACTACAAACTGTAACTCTTTAAAGCTATCACGGAAAAATGTAATTACCGCCTACACAATACTTGAACTTCATCATGTCAGTCCATAGCTACACCGTTTGACAGTTGATTTCTGGGAAATGAGAAACACACCAATACGTGTTTAGCTCCAACGATGTGGACTAAATAATAATACAACATTTAGAAGAAGCAGCAAAAGATTGTTTACTTTTTAACTCTACTTTGACTGCCTGCGTTATTTGTAAAGGGTGTAACCTCAGTTGGGTTTGTGCTGCAGCTGTTTGTGAGGGAGCCCGAGGAGCGCCTGGGAGTGAAGGGAAACATCAGACAGCACAATTTCTTCAGCAGCACTGACTGGAACTCCCTGGAACAACGGAAGGTGGCGCCGCCCTTCAGGCCAACATTAGTAAGTACATTCACAGTTCAAGGGGCTCACTTTTTCATTCAAATTTAAAAGGCCGGATTTTCTTCGACGGTGTATGTTAGCTGAAGATATTTACCTACTTTATCGAATAAATCCCAGTGTAAAAGAATCTATTAAGTGCACACTTGCGATTTGAATGAATGTTGTGGCAATTTGAATTTCATTATACATTATGAAAGCACTCCTTTCTATGTTGTTCAACTACCATGCATAGTTTGATTCTAATGTTAGGAGAGCTGAAAGGATTAGTCAACTAACTATTTTTAAACTATTTTAATAATCAATTTGAGTCCTTTTTTTTTTATAAATGAAGTTTTTATTGGTTTTCTTTAAACATAACAAAACATACCAAAACCAACAAAAAAACATCAATCTTGATAATACCGGTAATAATAAATGAATAATAATACTAATTACAGAAATTCCACTTTATGCACAACAGTTTAGGCAATTTACAATTCAAGCATGTAGTCATCCTTCAAAGTACCCAACTGAATAAAATTCTCCCACATGTCAACATCTCTATGTTTTCCGTTCATTTTAGCTAACATTCTTTCATATGATATATTCTCAACCATAAATTCAATCCACATTTTAAAAGAAGGACATTGGAAATCTCTCTCTCTCTCTCTCTCTCTCATATTTATTTATATATATATATATATATATATATATATATATATATATATATATTATATATATATATATATATATATATATATATATATATATATATATATATATATATATATATATATATATATATAAATATATATATATATATATATATATAAATATATATATATATATTCGAACGCCGGTAATTACTCCCACAGTTTTTAATCTGGGGAATCTCAGATTTATCTCCTAAAAGGCAAATCCTTGATGAAAATGGAAGGTAAAATCCCAAACACTCTCCAAGATATTTCAAAACAATTTCCCAAAAAGGTTGAATCTTTGAACAATGCCAAAGAACATGCATATATGTACCAGTTTCTTGTTTACATTTCCAGCATTTATTATCATTTAGACCACCCATTCTAAAAAGCCGAGCTGGCGTATAATAATACCGGTGTAAAACCTCATACTGGATAAATTTACCTCTTGCTTCCCTTATATACCTTCCACTGTTGGACAGAACTCTGCTCCAGGTATCCTTATCTATGTCACTATTAATGTCTCTGTGCCAAATCAATCTCAAGTTTTCACAGTTCTTATGGCCAATCCTTAAACTGAGATTATAAAATCTAGATGATTTTTGAAAGGATCTTGGTAGTTCACAAAATTTTTCTAAAACATTCTTCTCTTGTCCAATGGAAACCTTTGCCACTAAACAATTTCTAATCTGAAAATATTTCCAGAAATGATCCCGGCCTTCTAAATTAAATTTTTCTTTTAAATTATTGTAAGATAAAAGCTTCCATCCATCCATCCATCCATCTTCGTCCGCTTATCCGGTGTCGGGTCGCGGGGGGAGCAGCTCCAGCAGGGGACCCCAAACTTCCCTTTCCCGAGCAACATTAACCAGCTCCGACTGGGGGATCCCGGCGTTCCCAGGCCAGGTTGGAGATATAATCCCTCCACCTAGTCCTGGGTCTTCCCCGAGGCCTCCTCCCAGCTGGACGTGCCTGGAACACCTCCCTAGGGGAGCGCCCAGGGGCATCCTCACCAGATGCCCGAACCACCTCAACTGGCTCCTTTCGGCGCAAGGAGCAGTGGCTCTACTCCGAGCTCCTCACGGATGACTGAGCTTCTCACCCTATCTCTAAGGGAGACGCCAGCCACCCTCCTGAGGAAACCCATTTCGACGCTTGCACCCTGGATCTCGTTCTTTCGGTCATGACCCAGCCTTCATGACCATAGGTGAGGGTAGGAACGAAAACTGACCGGATGATCGAGAGCTTTGCCTTCTGGCTCAGCTCTCTTTTCGGTCACAACGGTGCGATAGATGGAATGTAATACCGCGCACCCGCGCCGATTCTCCGACCAATCTCCCGCTCCATTGTCCCCTCACTCGCGAACAAAACCCCAAGGTACTTGAACTCCTTCACTTGGGGTAAGGACTCATCCCCTACCTGGAGAAGGCATTCCATCGGTTTCCTGCTGAGAACCATGGCCTCCAATTTAGAGGTGCTGATCCTCATCCCAACCGCTTCACACTCGGCTGCGAACCGATCCAGTGAGTGCTGAAGGTCGCAGGCCGATGATGCCATAGAAGATAAAAGCTTATAATTACTAAATAAATCATTTAGGGTACGTATTCCAATTTGAGTCCTTTTTGAGCAAAAATGCAAAAAGAAAAGATCCTATATCCAAAACTTCTCTTTGTCTTATGTGATTATAAACTGAATATCTTTTTAGTTTTGGACAGTTGGTCGGATAAACAAGACATTTGAAAAACATCACCTTGGATTTCTGGGTTATTATGATGGACACTTTACTATTTTCTGACTTTTTAAATAGGAAAACGACTGACTGAGAGAATCATTGGCAGGTTAATCAATATGGAACACACGTGATAGCGGTAGTCCTGCATAATTTAATGACTAATGTTCACCAAAGTTGTTTTACATGTGACGGACATGTTTAGTTCAATTCATGGTATGACCACATACTTGTATTCATTGTGGAGGAAAATAATCTTTCACAAGACATTGTGAGACTGTTGAATCAGTAGCGTATCGTACGTATCACTGTGTGTATTGACACATTTCCTCTTCCACCCTCGCAGACGTCGCCCAGTGACTGCAGTAACTTTGACAAAGAGTTTATCAACGAGAAGCCCCGGCTGTCGTGTGCCGACCGGACGCTCATCAACAGCGTTGACCAGACGATGTTCAGAAACTTCTCCTTTGTCAACCCGGGGATGGCTCGCAACGCAGCACGCTGACAACGGGACCAACAACTTTACTACCTTACAAGCAAGCCGCTCAGACACAAACAGCACTTACTGTAACTAAAACAAACTGCAGAGACTTTAGACCATGAATGTCACAAAACTTAACTGTATCCGTAAACATGATGATAACCACTAAGGGGGCGTCCTGGGTGTAAGGCACATACAGCACAACTGTGACGGGATCTTTGTTGCATGTCTTTTCTGTCTCTAAATTTGAATTATAGAAAGATACCCACAAAAATCTTCTAGAAACAGACAAACAACAAAAACTGCTGAGACAAAGACACAAAGAACATATACCAAGATATAAAAATGAACAGTCTGTTACAATGCCTGAGATATAATTTGTCTTAAGTAGTGGCATATAATTACCTATAGAATTCCACCTTAAAAGTATTCAACCCCCTTAACTTGCCTTTGTGCTTATCAGGGTGTGTTTATTAATAGACTGAATGTGTTGTAATGAACGTATGGTGCCTCATAATACTTTATGAAGTTCACTTCTTCAAGCAAAGCAAACTGAGAAATTTGGTTACACCAAATTCCAGCTATTGTCCTGTTATTGTTTTATTTCCTGCCCTATTCCATAGCTTGAGTATTTTAAATCCATGTTGGGTACAGATGTTAAAATATAATTAAACAACCCTTGGTCGTGTAAATAAATGTAATGTAATTCTGTCGATATACGGTACTGTCAGTTGGATGTAGATCTGTTATGATGGCGATGTGTAGCAGGTTTTTGTTTACGTGTTTTCTGTACCTCAGGAGTTTTATAGATACTATAATTTGGATCAGGTACTTAGAGCTGCATACTGTAGTTTTTATTGTTCTCTTCAATGTGAATCCTGCACAATAAAATGTCTGTTTTTTTAGACTGCTGTCTGTTTTGTTTCTAACTATACTTAAACCTTAGCTTTATGTGTAGCATCCCTCATCAAATATACTGAGAGAGTGGAGGTGGAGAGAGGAAGCTCAGTTTTTCCACTTTACATTGCCCTTTAAAATATATTTTCCAAAGTAAAATTCAGAAAACTGAAAGAAGTTCCTTCTAAGGAAATGTTAAATGCAACAGGGCTTCTACGAGGCCAATGCCACCACAAGCTGCCTACCAATCTAACAGACAAACCACAACGCTTGGAGGACATGTGGGTTACAGCAGCACCTCATAATCAGTAATACTACACATATTTAATAGTACTGCACTACACCGCATTTAAACAGAAAACCAGGCAACTTAAGCCACTTCTTTTTCTTCCAAGTATTTCTTTATTTGGAGAGCAGTAGTGCACTCACATCAAATCTCTAGTAACCAAGGGAAATTTGGTGTATGTGGTATCATTTCCCTTTAACATGACTTCAGTCACACAATCAGTCAAAGACGGCTATTTTATGTGAAACTAAAACAGTGACCATCTTGGTGTCATTAAATTACAGCGTTCCTGTAGTTTAGTGAGTAACTGGTTTAAGGAATAAGATGACACATTGTGTTGAAATAACAAAAATTTGAGTTTTCCCAACAACCAAGATATTTAATATTTAACCACAGCAAATGCTATTTCAGGACATTTTTCCAATAAAAAATGAGAAAGAACCACACAGAGTATCATTCTTGAATAGACGATTTGGCTACTGAGGGTAACACTGTGGCAACATTTTTATGAGGTTGTAAAATATATAAAAATAATAACATGATGCACAACTGCATATATGCTGATGGTTTGTGAAAGGGGATAATATATGTGAAAAAAATAATAGACAAAACCATCCATGTGTCCCTTAGATCAGTGTTTCTTAAACCTTTTCTGGTCAAGGATCCCGAAACTGACACAAATTGGGGTCCCTTAGTCTATATCCATGACATTCCACTTCTGGGATTGCTCCGGGGCCGCAGGAAATTCCACCGGATGTATGTCTTTTCGCTGATGTCCGTTTCCTTTCGCTTTCTTTGTGCACTCCGGTGCATTTATGAGGATTATGGTAAACTGCTCCTCAGATCTCTGCAGGGTAAATTGAGACCGCTAGCTAGACTATCTGTCCAATCTGAGTTTTCTCTTGCACGACTAAAACAAATTTTGAACGTACACGTTCCGCCTAAACAAGTTGTCTCCAGAGGCTATTTTGCAGGGGCTCCGTGCGGACTTCACTTTGACGTACATTATCACTATGGAGAACAATAAGGGGAATTCCAAAGCCAGCATGTTGCCTACTGTGTTGAGTAGCAAGTAGTATGTCTCACTGTGAATTTGTTAGCAAAACTAATTCCCATTAACATTGGGACAACTGCATTGGTTTAAAAGTGACAACATGAGAATGGGTATCTCTCTGTAGCCACTGCTAACTTCACCTGAATCAGGGTTAACTTTTCTGTAGCTTCTCACTAACCACATTTCACTTGCCACATCATGGTATCTAATGTTTTTACAAATTCAGAAACTGACACAAGCACAGCCCCAGTTTGTGCCTCTCATGTAATTTTACTCACAGTTTTTACATTTGAATTCATGTAACGCTAACCGTTAGCTAACGGCTTGATTGACAACATGAACACAAGTCTAGCTAAATTTGAAAGGAAAAAAACGGCACGTCAACTGACAACACTTACCGCCGCTTTAAAGACATTTCCGCACTCCTGAAACACTCTTGTGGCAAACATATTTCGCTCTTTAGACAAGGACGTGTACCTAACCGTTCTTATATTACACCCATGCATTTAACTCGCTTCACAAGATGCGGCTGTTCATTAATGTAAACAAAGATGGCAACAGGAAGTTACATGCCGCCTATGCGCGCACTTATTTTTCCTCCCCCTCGAGTGATGCAGGATGCAGTAAACAAAAAAACGTTTATTAAATGATGCATGGAAATTTAAATAAGAAAGATACCTACTGTAGACTAACTTTGGTTTTAAATTAATTTAATATTTAAACATTTAATTTTTTCATTTATATTTTTTCCAGAATTAATAGCAACAATATGTCAATTCCAGCTACAATCTTTGTTTGGATGAAACACAAATTAAGAAATTGGTTAAACAGAGGCCTGTACTACGAGGCAAGATCAACATGTCCTGGATCTCTTTCAGTTATCCGGCTTCACCAAACCTAACAACCGCGGTCCGCATAAACTGTGTCACGACGCTGGTTATGAACTAGTTCAGTCAACTCGTTCACATAAAAGAGGCGGTGTTTGCGCACCATGACCAATCGCAAACATCTAGCAGAGCCGCATGTTATATATAAGAAGAGCAAATTATAATTCTACGTAACTATGAAGAACATAGACTCGGTTTTACAGGGAAAACGCAATACAGTCGCTGCTTCCTAAAACAGGAAGGAAAGCTGACAAAAAAAAAAAATAGCCGACACTGTAGATGTTTAAATCACAACTCTTATTAATATCACTTTCTCATCAGTCAGGACCAAGATCTGACCATAATTACACTTGTGCTTTCCATAAACTATCGTTGCTTTAGCCTATTATTTCAGCTGCAACCCTGGCAGTGGGAAGCGATCGTGAGAGCAAATAAAAAATATAAAAAACATAATTCAAACCGATGTGCGCATTGGCGACACACTGCACAATAAGCCGATATGTAATTCCCTCCCATTATATATTTCATAAAAATACCCATCAGGGAATGTTAACGGGGTTCAATTCAATTAAATTTTATTTGTAAGGGACAATGTGCAATTAAAACATAAATGTAATCATTTAATGCATTGCACCAGAGTTAGCCTTAGGCTAATTTGCATCTGTAGTCCCACAGAAAGCACAAATACAAATAATTTAAAAAACAAGCAATGATAAGAAAAACAAATAACACACAGCAATAAAATGCATCTCATGTTACAGATACACACACACAACGTGATCAAGAGGTGTGGGCCTAGCGGTATGCACAGCACACAACCCCCCCCATTCTCACACACACACACACACACACACACACACACACACACACACACACACGAAAGAACAATGAGACAGAGTGTTGAGGAGCGATTAACTAAAAGTGTGTGTACATTGCTGAGAGTTTTTTAGGTGATTTTTCAAACTATTGTTGTCGGTCTCTAAATGTTTTAACTTTTATGAGCGCACACCTCTCTCCCCCTCCCTCCCTCTCTCTCTCTCTCTCTCTCTCTCTCTCTCTTCTAAAGAACGGTGACGCAATTATCAATCGAGTATTGATTGGTCAGTAGGCGGTGCTTTAACACCGGTTGATCTCTAATCTCCAACTTAACCTGCTCCTGAGCAGGTTAGGTGTTCAGCATGAGTTACCACGGCAACTGAACCCAATAACAAGTGATCCACCTTCGTGATACAGAAAATCCTGGGTTGAACCTGAAGTTAGCTCGTTAACGCCAAATCCTGCTTCGTAGTACAGGCCTCTGGTTTTTGTGCAGCCAAATGAACCCCAGCTGGATAGTGTCTGTGTGCGATCTGGAAATGTTAAAACCAGCAATAAATGTCTGTCAAAGTTTGGCTGGTATTTGTGTGAGTATGATGCCTGAGGTTGATTTATGTCGAGTCAAATTAAATCAATGCAAAACTCTCAAATGTTAAAACAATGGGAGCAGGATGTTGATGTTGTGAGAGGTTGATGTTGTTTATCCAGACAATGACTTAACTGTCCACTTGACTGGATGACATTCAAAGCCCAGAGAGAAGCAGCAGCTTTGTGGCAAGTTTTCAAGTAAGACTGCTTTCCGTGTGGTTGGACTATATTGTAAATACTTGGATTGAACATTAAGGTCTCCTTTGCAGATTATTATTTTAAACACAGCTATTAATACAATTTAATATAGTAATTATTCTGCCTTTATATTTATTCACACCGCAACGATCAAACAAAAAGGCCAAGCTGGTCTCAAGAGTAGCATTCCCATTCACACTTAATTCATTATTGACAGAGATATTACATGCCTCATGTTCAACAGCCAAGTTACAGAGAGTAAAGAAGAAAAGTGCTTCAGGACATCAAACATTTTAAGATTGGGTTTAGGGGCACACACTACCTTTTTATTATTCTTCATTTACAGGAATTCTTAGGTATCTCTTGTTTCTTGGGTTACTTTTTTAAATACTTGGCATAGAAACAACTGGATGGCTATTGTGTAACCTCATAGGAAAAAACATACTTCATCATGTTGCCACATATGGTCCATGAGTCCAGAAGTGAGCATTTGTTCAGGTCAGAGTCTCTTCATGTTTTAGTGGAGGGAGTATTCTTTTCTCAAGGTTCAGTTCTTAAACCATTATTTAGGGACACAGATCTCCAGCACAAATGCAATGTACCTTTTTAGAAAGTTCTTAAAACATAGTCCACATCTTATGTCTCATCTTTTTTTTATTGTGCATCCATTATGGTCAAGTAAAACTGTATAGGCCTCTGTAAAGGGCTAGACACTGTGATGGTCCAATAGTTCTGTGTTGTGTAGCTGTACAGTACTAATGCGGTTGAAACAATTAAAAAAAAAAAAAAAAAAAAGTTTCCTTCACAATTAATAGTCAACTAGTTCTTAAATGTTTGTCTGTAATGGCTTGTGAATTTCAGGATGACCCCTTTATTAGGTGAACCACAATCTTCACATTTCAACATCAATAATCAAGTGATTTCTGCACACATCTGAACTTTACATTTCTACAACTTTCAGTCTACTTCAAATAAGATATGGGTTATTTTCTTGATATGCAGGAGGCAACACGGTGTAGCTATAGAATGATTTTTTTATATCATGTAACGACGGTGTTTCTAGCATCAGTTCAGAAGTGCAAAGGTCTTCATCGGCTCCCGGTTGTACCGGCAGCACTACTACGATTAAGGTTGCGGCTAAGCTGAGGGAAGTGTACTGTGGGTGTTCTGGACGTTGGACCGTAGAGGCCGAGATTTCTGGCTGCTGCCGATTTCCTGGGCTGCTTCACGCTAGGGAACGGGGAAAAGACCTGCTGTTTAGCAGTGGAGGACGAGAGCGCTGGGGTTGACGGGGAGGAGGATAAACGAGATCTGGACGAGGAAGAGATAGAGGAAAGTGAAGGAGTGGAGGGGGAGGAAGTTTTGTAAAATGTGGACGATGCGGAAAGAGTGAGAGAGGAGAAGCAGTCAGCTGAAGGGGATGATGGGAGGCAGGATGTGGAGCTTGGCGCTGGGGTGGAGGGGGGTGTAGGAGAGGACGAGCAGGACGGACCGAGAGAAGCCAATGTAGGGACCGGAGAGGGGGACGGACTCAGGGTGGAAGGTGAGGAGTTGAAGGAGTGGTGAGGTGGAGGTAAAGCGATGGAGGGAAAGTGTCTGTCAGAGGCGGTGCTACTCTCTGAACCTGAGGAATCAGACTCTTTGTGTCTGTTTGAGGATGGCGGAGGAGGGAGAAGGGGGACTTGGGGTGCAGGTTTAGACTCTGATATTGGGGGTTGTGTATTCGGGTTTGCGTTGTTGGGGGAGGTCAGATTTGAGTCATCCTCTAGATCCAGGGAGTCCAGTTGCACTACCACCTCCGCAACTTCTGCTTCTTCTGTCCCATCTGCCACCTGTAGAGCATCTTCACACACTGATGCTGTACCAGAGGGATCAGGAGACGGAGACACAGAGGAGTCACTCCCCTCTTTCTGCTCCTCGTCATCTCTCTCATTTTCCTCAATCCTCCTCTCCTCTTCACCAACGAATCTCGCCGATCCTCCTTCTTCCTCCCTCTCCTCATCATCTTCCCTGTCCTCTGAATCTCCAAAGCCCAGCTGTGCTCGCGCCCTGGCTATATTCCTTCGATGTACCCGGACGTGAGCGCGCCAGGGCGACCCTGCTTCTCCTCCAGAGCTCCCTGGAGAAGCAGTACTGTTGGAGAGCAGCGAGGCACAGCGCTGCCTGGCTGGGGAGCCCTGACTCTGGGACAGAGAAGCAGGTCGGGACCCTGGTAGTGTTGATGTGCTCGTGGATGTGGGTCTGGAGCACCAGGGATCTCCGCGTGGTTTCCGACCCAGAAGGAGGTGATTGATTACTGAGCTGGAAGGGTTGAGTTGGGAGGGCAGGACACGGGTGGCGGGGCACTTGTCTGGTGGGGAGATGAAAGGTGAGGAGAAAGACACAAAACACATTAAACCAGACAGAAATGTCATTTTAAAAATCATTTTATGAGTTTAAGTGAATTTATAAACTGGATCTTTAACCTACAGTGAGATAGATTTGTCTTTAACTGAGGTTACAGTGACACAGATCATCGGAACTCAATTACCAGCAGTCAGCGACATCTTTGAGGCCCGATGCCGAAGCAGGGCCTCAAAGATGACATCACACCGTGACCCAACCCACCCTGATTCAGATTCAGGACCATACAAGCCCGGACTACAAGACGTTTCTTCTCCCGTGCAGTAAAACTGTTAAATGGTTCCTAGTGTCATATCACAATTCATCAAACCAGTGTTTACACCTCTAAGTTATTTATTTATTTATCTATTTATTACTGAGGCTGCTAACTAATCAGGAATGTGCAATACCTACTCCGTTATCTGTAAAGTCCATTATCTACTGCTAGGACTTTTTCACTTCTTGCTCTCATTCAACTGCCTTTTTAAAAAAAAAGGAGGAAGGGAGTACCAATGTAATTTCGTTGTAATACTGTCAGACAGTGATGCAATGACAATAAAGCTTCTTATGAAAGGGAAGTGTGTTTTCAACCAGTTCAGTTAACCTGAAGAATCTAATTTTTTTTGTTAGCAAACTACAGTAAATAGCAATTAAGATATCTTACTGTATGTTACATTTAATCAAACTTCTTCACTGTTACTGTGTAGGTGGTGATGGCGCAGTGTGGGAGATCTGGGTTCGATTCCCACTGCGATACATCAACCAATGTGTCCCTGAGCAAGACACTTAACCCCTAGTTGCTCCAGAGGCGTGCGACCTCTGACATATATAGCAATTGTAAGTCGCTTTGGATAAAAGCGTCAGCTAAATGACATGTAATGTAATGTAATGTAATGTAATGTAAATCAGATCAGTTCAGTTACCAGTAATCAGTTCAGTAACTGAGTATGGTTAACTGTAATAATTGTTTAAAGAATTATCTTTTATAACAAATCGGCTATTGTATGAAATCTAAAATCTATCCTAATTTACCAAAGTAATGTAATGTGTTAGGACAGCTTAGACTTGAAAGGGGAAAGAAGGGGAATGCAGCAAAGGGGCCGCAGGTCAGAGTTGAACCTGCGGCCGCTGCGTTGAGGATTAAACCTCTATGTACGGGCACCCACTCTACCAGGTGAGCTAACCAGGGGCCCTAATGTGTTTTAACATTAAAAAACATGGTAAATTTATAGTGATGTAAGTGAAAATAACAAATCATCAAATTTGAGAAGGTGTAACCAGCAAATAATTGTTATTTTACTTAATAAATGATCCTTGAACAATGTATTTATACTTCAACATTTTCAGATTGCTTTCCTTTTGATTAATTCATATATGAACTGTATCAGCATGACAGTCGTCGCATACATTTCTCATTTCTGTTACAGCCAGCTGTTCAGAGCACCTCCATCAGACACCAGAGGGCGTACAAAGTTTGTTTTTGTTTTTCTCTGAAGGATTTATCATCATGGCTCTCCCAGGATGAGACAGTAATTACACTAGCAAGGTTTATACTGTATTCATTTCTCTCATATTATATAACATGTAGAGTAATATACAGTATTTTCGCCCCTTTTTCCCTGATGTCAGTAAACTATGTTAATGTAAACATGCCTTTATAAAAAGCTTATTACTGAGCTTTACAAAGTGTGTTTACATGAGTGATGATTAGTGTGGCAAGAGAGTTAGGAGTGTTTTTGAGTGTGTGCACAGATGTTTGAATCTGAAAGAGAAAAAAATTATCAAATCTCAATTCAATACTGTTATACAATCTTCACAAATTCTATGTTAGCATGAGATTGGAGGAGCAACAAATAGAAGGAAGTAGAGGTTGCTGATGAAATGTTAGTGATAGGAGTTCGCCCCAAACCAGAAAAAAAAAAAAAACTCCAGCATACAGCCAAAAAAAAAAGTCTAACATTTGGAGACATCTGTCACTGCTGAAGACATCCTCAGCGTTTTGTTAAATTAAACATTAACGGATGCTTCCCAGAATTATAAGCGCATTAAAAGCACACAGTGATTGGTCATTATTAAGTGAAGCATGATAAAAACGTTAGTGTACTGTATACAGTAGCTAACAACGTTAACACAACTGTAATTTTCCAGCACTGAAACACATGTTTAAGTTATACAAAAGTTGATTTATGCATCTGGTGGACTTGTCTTATGTACAGTGACAGGAGTCTCCAAATAAATATTTACTGTAGAATTTAGCTGGTTTATTGAACACCATCACCATGTCCCAGCTAGCGGTTAAATCAATTGATCAAATTAAAGCAGGAGAGTGTAGCAGCCGTTTCAAAAATGCTCTCAAAATGCCAGTCACAGTCTGCAGTACTCCTCTCATTTGACCGCCGTCAAAGAGATGCATCTAAACATTCTTACGTTTTAAATATACTACATTTAAAATGGTTCTGAACACTGCAGCCACGTTGCTGTTTTACAAAGTGACTCCTACATGTATGTGCATCCTCCAGCATTTTGAGAGCATCAAGAGAAAACTCTCAATGGTTAAAATAAGCATGAGAGGATTTGTACACCTTTAAATCTCAAAAGTGAATTTTGTAAGCTGTACAAATTGACTATGCACTTGTATAGAATATTAACTTTTTTTTGATTGCAACAGTTTACAATTTATTCTTAACCCAATGACAAAATAACGCCAAAATTTTCCTATTTACATGTTGTGATTTGTATAGTCACAGCGTGTACAAATAACAAGGTCACATGAGACACAGCCATCTTCTAACCGTATACATACTGGGAACTATATTCTCAGAAAGGCGAAGCACTGCTACTTCTGCTACTTGGGCGGAGTGATATCACTCCAACTCTCCGCTCCTCACCACGGGGCTTCTCAGGTGCTGCGAGCATATCACTCCGCCCAAGTAGCAGAAGTAGCAGTACTTCGCCTTCTGAGAATATAGTTCCCAGTTTGTATACAGTTAGAAGATGGCTGTCTCTCATGTGACCTTGTTATTCGTACACACTGTGACTATACAAATCACAACATGTAAATAGGAAAATGTTGGCGTTATTTTGTCACTTATTGGGAGCAGTAGGCTAGATGGAACCGGTTACCTCCAGGATCTGTGCTAAGCTAGGCTAATGGTGGGTGCATTAGTTAAGACACGCACGGAGATGAGAAGGGTCTGTATGTATCTAACTCTGGGGGATACGGTGAATAAGCTAAAGTGCCAATAAGTCGGCGTGTTCCTTTAAATTGGAAATCTGCTTGGGAACCCATGGTAGACGTAACTTATGATGTGGTCTACAAAAAGATTTTACCAGCGTACAGCACCATCTTCTTGAAATCATTCATTACTTTAACTGAATCATTAAAGACCCTCAAATCAGCCCCAGAACACCCAGTTTGAGACGACCCTTTGGTCCGACACCAGTACCGTCAGGGTGGTGGTCGGTACTATCGCTGGGTCTGTTGGGATGCTCCTGAGGTCCCCCGGCACTTGTGGCCACTTTGGATCCCGGTCCTACGAGTCACACATCATCATCAAACATCTAACTTCCTGCTGTGTGCATGTGTTTCTGTTCTTCTACCCAGGAAGTGCTTTGTTTTTGCATGTCTTGTGTTTCTTAGCATATGCTCACAGTTATTAAAGAAGGCGCACCACCTTTGCTTTTTTTGGACTTTAATAAAAGACTTGGACATTTACTGTATGGTCTATTCATTATTTTTGTTTTTAAATCATGCCTGTTAATAGGTTTAAACAATAAAAAGGTTTCTAATGGACATTATCTCTAAATGAAATGAGGTGGAGCATTATCAAATGTATAATAAAAAATGGAAATGACCATAAGTCCATCAGTCGCCCCACTGTCCTAAAGTGTTTTCTAATGTCATTATTTCAAAAACAATGAACGGAAAAGGCAGTTGTAGTCTGTAAAAATTAAAATGGGAAATTGACTGTCAAGTTATGATTATGATCATTTTTACTCTCCTTACCCCCCCCCCCCCACCTGTGCGTATGTAGAGTTGCATAGCCTGCTCCTGCTGCCGCCTTTTGATGCGCGTATACTGCTTCTTCAGGGCGTAGATGTCGGTGCTCATTCTCTCCATCATCATGCTGTTGATTGCGGCTTGATGCTCCGCCCTGGCACCTCCTCCAGCTCCTCCTCCCCCTCCAGCTCCCACCGCTCCTGGGCTCAGCTCTGCGATGTTTCCCTGCTCTCCTCGCTGGTCTGGAGGTAGAAAGAAGAAGAAACGCTGATGTCATGACCTCCCAACATTAAACTCTTTTCCCACTTTGCTTATGTGCCTACACTTATTTCTGCTTGTTGGATTTATTTCATGACTGGGATTTTGGCTTTCAGACTTTACGACTGACAGACAGAAATGAAGAGATTTAAAGATTAGAGTCAGGGAAACATTCCAGCAAAATACACAAATCACAAAAAAGCTCCTTTTCTTACTTCTTTGCTTTCATCCCCTTAAATCAAGATCAAGTGCCACATAAAAAAAATCGTCTTGATGCTATCTGAGGAAGATGGCAAAAGAATTTGCAATGTTGTTTTATATTTAAAAGACCAAAATGCTTCTTAAACTACATACTGACAGTTTTCGCAGACCAGTAATGCATTCAGTCTAAAGTTACAATTTTCAAAGACTTTGGGTCTGATGAAAACATGCCAGCAAAATAACTTCTCTTTTTTCCTCTAATGGCATCATCAACAGTATGCTTTAAGACAAAATCAAAACATTGAAATTACAAAAGTGCATTTTGTCAAGATGTTTGACATTCACGTAACTGAAGTTTGTTTTTTGTCTTCAGCTCTACAGGAAAAGGTCAGCGTGTTGGAAGTTATTTTTTCGATCACTTTGTCTTCCTCCTTTTGTGTTGCAAAGACCAAATCCGACCCAGCAGCACACAGTGTAAGACGCACTGTATGTGTAGCTTGGCGGTTTAGGCCGTTTACTGTAATTATACTGTTGTCTCAGAATGACTGTGGTAATGATTTATTGATGTTCAGTTGCTAAACTTAGCTCGTAAGAATAAGCCCTGTTTCCCTTTTGAACCAGGTCAACTCGGTTGTAAGGGGATCTGAAATGGAACACTCATTTCTATCTGAAGTCCTTTTTAAACCTCTCTGAAGAGCGACAACCACTGCTTCAGATCTTAACCAATGTTTTTAACTAATTCCCTCAGGCGGTTTGTCTTTTTTTCCCATCTTCAGAAGAGCTGCTGAAGGAGGAGGAAGTGGGGATCTGTCTGGAGGAAACAGATCAGAGACAGTTTGTACTTGGAGTCAAATTGAGGGCAGAACATGAGGATTTGGGGCGGCGGCTTGTCTTGAGCCACTTGGCTGCTGTCTCTGTATACTCTCCACTGGCTGCCATTGAAATCCTGTGTAGTAATCCATGTGGCTGCACTGACCTTTGAGATGTTTCTGGTACCTCTGCAGCTCGGGGGCCAGTAAGCCCCCCAGGGGACCCAGGCAACCGAGCGCCGTCACCACAGAGTCTTCATCGTCCATGTCGGCATCGTCATCGCTCTCCCAGCTGCCCAGACCGCCACTACAACAAGATACTAACATCATCATCACTGCCACATGCTCCCATCACCACCGTCTCGCACATACACAGGGTGCGATTTGTGATGGGGGGGGGGGGGCGGTTCCTCCCTTTTAATACCATGGATATATTGCCACTCAGCTAACCATGCCAAAACACTGAAATACACACTTCAAAATTCAATGAAATAATCTCAAAATACACAGTATAAAGAAACATTGTTTCAAAGTGCCACTAGCGGTCAAATACTCCACAGGGTTCCTTTAAGGCCAGTAAGCTGTTGTTGAAATCAAATGAAAAGCACCAGTGTTTATTTATTCAGTCCCTCCAGAAAAACACGATAATGCGATCGCATAATTCAATGCATAATCAACCAAAGTCCGCATATTTATGCGGGGGGCGCATTTTTTCAAATATGACGCACTTTCGCCACATAAATTGCCGATTTCCGCGCAAAATATGCGGGCCTTGCATGATTTCATAATCCCCGCATTTTCGTTGCTAAAAAAGTCACATATCTTAGCAGAAAGTTGAAAAATGTTGCGTTTACTTCACACAAGAGCAGCCATTTTCCCCTGTTGCCATGGGAATGTTATGAAGTGACGTAATTACGCGACGTGAACATCATCGAAAAGCAGGGTGTTGGAGGAATCACTTTTTTTTCCTCTTTTTCATCAAACCGTAGTTTTTGCAAGTTCCCGCAATTTCATTGCATAAATATCCTGCATATTCCATCGCATTTTTTAAGAAAACGTGCCGCATAATCAACGATTTTTGCCCGCAACAATCACAAACAATCCGCATTTGTCTGGAAGAACTGTTTATTATACTTTCTGAGTGCGGAACAAACCTGGTACTGGTTTTGACTGACGTAGGGAACGGAGTGATGTTGTAAGTGTATTTCTCTCTCAGCTCAGCCAGTTGAGGGAATGGAAAAACTGCCATGGAGTAAACCTCCTGAAAAAAAGGTTAACAACGCATACATCAATTTAAAGACCATCACTCAAGAGGTTAAAGAGGGGTGAGCGGTTTTATTTAACCCTTACCTGCATGAGTTCAGGGGGATCAATGAGGTTGTTCTCCAGCATCTCCTGAGTGAGACAGCCCATGGTGCTGTAAAACTCGTCTGCTGTGTGACAGTACTCGATCCTCCTGGACAGAGACGACAGGGAGGAAGACGAACACGCTGTTAGATGCTCAAGATGATGAAGAAGAAGAAGGCATTTCGACTTCTACATTCTAACATGTACTGCTTTAGTATTATTATCAGTTAAAGGAGTAGTGTTTTCAATTTAGTAATAATTACTATTAAATGTAATTAGAGTTGATAGTATTATAGGTTTAGCATTACTCTGGGTTTCAGTGGAATTTTTAAGTGCCCTGTGGTTCAAAATCTGACTAGAACAAGACTGAATAGCAAATATTTTAAACTTTAGTGCGTAACTTTTTGATATTAATGAACGTCCGTTACATTTAAGCCATCGCCAAATGAGTTGCTACAAAGCTAATTAAGACTATCAGCTCCACACAACTCTCTCTGGATTTCTCAGTATGGCTAGACAGAAACTACGCACTATAGCTTTAACAATGAATATATTTTTTGAATGTTTGAGCATGAAAATGATTACATTTAATGTTGATAAATAGCACAAAACAAATGCACATTTAGACACACACGAGTCAAATCCTTATTTTTGTAATGGTCCACTCACTCTCCGAGTCTCTCCCAGATGGCGAGGGCGACCCGAAACAGCACCTCTGAACCCTCAAAGAAAACCGAGTCCCAGATCTTCAGCACGGTGGGGGCCGGCAGGCAGGTGGCGAACATGGTGAGGAACCACTGCATGGTGAACACGTTGGTCAACGGAGGCTCGTAGCTGCCTGAGAGAAAACAGTGTGTTATTTGGGATAGTAGGGGAGTTATACACAGACAGACATACACACGCACATATATTCACAGAGACATGAACACACAACAGTTGCCCATTTTGCTTCTATGCATAAAAAGTAAAACATGAAAATGATTTACAGAAGATGCTGTTCTCTCGCATCATTTAACAGTTAAAGCAGCATCAGGTAGCTTTGCATGCTGTTGGCACCGATTGATACACCAGGTAGCAGCATTTCTGTAAACTCTGACACACAAACACACAGATTTGTACCTCCAGCCTCTCTGTTGGCAGCTTTCTGAAGATGGGAGAGATGCTGGGACAGTCTAGGCAGCTTTAGACGCAGCAGGTCTCTGAACACCGCCATGTCCACTGACAGGAGACAGATTACATTAAAACACTAAATTGGTTTAGGAGTCAACATGACGATGACCTGACAGTGTCAAAACTGTAGATGTTCATTTTAATTGACGCTGTAACAGTCTGATGGTTTGCTTTGATGAATGAGCTTTTTCATCATCAGATACCGATACCTTCCAGATCACAAGTACTAGATCCTTAACTAAAGCAATTCTTTTTTTTATTGATTAATCTCAAGCTTTATTTTCTTGATTATTCGATTCATATTTTGGTCTACAAAATGTCAGAAAGTAGGGGAAAATGCCCATCACAACTTCCCAGAGCCCAGGTTGACATCATTGAATTACTTGTTTTGTCCAACCAACACTCCAAAACCCAAATTTATTCAATTAAATTTAGAAATCCATCAAATAGTCACATACAAGAAGCTTGAATGAGCAAATTGTGTTGCATTCCTGCTTAAAAATGACTTATTAAAAATGACAATTATTGATCATCAGAATTGTTGCAGATTCATTTTCCATCAGTTGATTAATCATTTCAGCTCTAGATCAGAGGGATTCTAATACAGTGATCTGTCTCAAATGTATCTGCAACGTAGAAACGACATATTTTTACTGAAAATAGACAACTAATTCTGTACTTTGTTTATACAAAATGATGGAACTTGTAGTTTCATTCTGGGCTGAAGTTGTTATAGTATGTGCCGTCCGTTTTGTTTCATCTTTTTCAGGATTGTCTTCAGTTTTAAAATGAATCAGCGTGTATGTGTGTTTACCTGACAACGCTCGCAGGTTGTTGGCAAAATAACTCTCAGGCAGCACTTTGTCAATCAGATAGATCATCACCTGAATATAGAGGAGCGGAAAAACACAGTAAATCATTATTCAAAGGGGGCAGAAAGCAACGTAGAAACTCCACTAGGAAGGAACCGTTTTATTCCATTGACTTCTAGTGCTTTATATCAAAATGATATAAAGACACCCCCTTTTTCAAACAGCATACCTTACATTTTGAGCATAAGTCTACATTCTAAGGTGAGCAGCTGCATCACAGGTTCTAAGCAGAAAGGCCTGGAGGAAATTTATCAGAAGCTGATGCTAAGAAGGGTTGAATCTATCCTGTCAGATAGTTCTCATCCCTTACAGGCTGAATTTCAGATGTTGCCATCTGGATCACGCTTTAAACTCCCAAAATTAAGAACCAACAGATATAAACACTTGTTTGTACCTGCAGCCATTCTACTTCTTAATTCTATAAAGAAACATAGATACATAACTTATTGACTTACTATTTGTTGATTGTTAACTGTTTTTTATTATTTTAACTATGCCTGCAAGGTAGGCAATCTCTGTATTGTGTGTGTGATTGTGTGTGATTTGTACTATACTATCTGCTGCACAACAAATTGCCCCATTGGGGGACAAATAAAGTAACTTGACTTGATTCATTTCACTCAGTCTTAGCATGTTAATACTGTTGCTGTGTGTGTGTGTGTGTGTGTGTGTGTGTGTGTACCTTTAGTGCATCGCTCTCATGGCCCTCTGTAACTTCCAGTATGAGTGCAGCCAGTACGTTGAATCCTTGGCAGTATCCCACACTTTTATTCCAGCGGGCGTACGCCAGCAGCACCCTCTTCAGCACCACCCTGTCCTGCTCCCCCTCCTGGCCACAGTACGAACTGCAGCCCGTCCTGTGCAGGTCCTGGACATAAGAAGGATGTACAGTATGGATTATGTAAGGGTTAATGCCCGACGAGGTGTCCATTGTCAGGTATTAATGGACGACGGCGAGGCGTGCGCGGAGGACGGTTGCCTCCGCCGAAGTCAGTATTGACAGTATGTTGAACAACAAGACAAGCTAGCTATCCAGCCATGTCATTGTCCCCAAAACAATATAACGACTTTTACGAAGAATTTGATCCGCGATGTGTAACGTTACTGTCGGCTGCAGCTGCGCAGGCTGAAGCAGCGAGCTGAGCAGTGAACGGGATGTGAGATAACGTTATTCGCTGTGAAACAAAGTCAGTCCAGAGGGCCAGTAGAACTTACTTCTTGCAGCCTGTGTGTTTTAGCACCATCCTGTGGTGTTCAGAGGACGATTTGGAAATAATAAATCCACATTTCCTTTTTGATTTAATGTAGCGCATTCATTTAGAACAGTAAACTGTCAGTTTCACCGAACTCCTTTAGTAGGTGTCCTATATCACTTTTTAATGGACACCCTGCAGCCAATCAGAATCGAGTATTCACCCAGACCATGGTATAATTCATTACAAGTCCGCGCATTAACTGGATGAGTGAATGATCCTTTTATGCATTAAGAACTTTGCCCTGTTGATGGAAACAGCAATTACTCTGTTGAATCTCTGAGTCACTGAGAAATAGAGCTGCAGTGTTTCCATGATGCAGTCATCCCGTTCTCTGAAGCACAGTCATTGGTAAACATCCTCTACCGGACATTGCTCTTCCTCTTATTAGTAGGATATGCTCATACACACTCAGTAGTAAAACATCAAGGAGGGCTATTGATCGGAAATTATATTGTGTGTCTATCATTGATGAAAGTAGTCATTACTGTGCACGTCCTGAAGATCACACAGTTCAACAGGTTCAGACTGCTGTGTAAAATAGCTTGTTGTTTGTTTGTTGTTGAAATGAAAGCCTCTTTTTCCTGGACCAGAACGTTTAGCCCAATATTTCAGAATCATATAAGGCTATTAAAATTGAATTTTAGATGGTCAGTGTTCTCTAACTAACTAAAACCAAAAAGTGTGACAAAATAATCTCAACTCAAGGTCAATTGAATGCCTTTTCTGGAGCTTTTATACAAATCTTACCGTCTTCAATAATGAATGCAGGCTGTTCATTAGTACATATGCATTAACAACTAGGTACAATACACCTGAAAAGATATTTTATAGTGTGAGGAGGAAACCAGCAACATATGAAATAATTTGGGGCTCTTTGTTTGTTTCCCAGTTTGTCTTTCTCATGTGTATTTCTACATGGAAAATGGCTATTTTGATTGAATAAAAACATCTTCAAAAAAACCGGGGTACAATACACAACAATGACCAATATCATTCTAAACAGGCTGCAGTACCAGTATTGTACTAAAGAATGAATATGTTTTGGTGAACCTGAACAATCTCTACATCTCAATCTGCATGCTATGGGAAAAGGCTGACGCGTCAACACTGTGCTGCTAACTCAAGGCACACACTAACACTCAAATGCTCACTAGCCCCGTGCGTGCATAGACACACACTAAATGTTCACATTCATCTCACCCCCAACACCCCAACACAACAATACAATCTGGTTACCTTGACGATTTGGATGCCGAGGGAGTCATCATCAGGGTTGCTACGCTCGTTAAATGCGAAACGAAGCGTCTTCTCCCAGTCAATAGAGATACTGTGGAGGTACTGGTCTGCTAGCGTTAGCCAAACCTGCAAAAAGACAACAGCCGCAGATACGCAAGGAACCACATTACTTCTAGAATAATATAAATATAAATATAAAATAACAGCTGAACTAAACTTAGAGGAGAAATGGTCCAAATATCAGTACAGGTTTCCATTCACTGTCCCTACTGAGTCATCTAAAGAAATATTTAAACTTTCCTAGTTTACTTTCTGCAATATTCTCAGGTCTCTTTTGCCTCCAGCACTTGTGTAAAAGGCCCCTTGTTGACAGTGATTCATTTTGTTTTGCAAGTTCAGGACACAAGACAAGATTTCATTGTTCATCTCCCCTGATAAGATGAAAGTAATCACTTTCATTTCCCAGTTCTCTTCTCCCAAGAGATGAAGTTATTATGATGTGAGATGAATGGAGCATTGTAGACAAAGCCTCTGCATATTGTTCCTGTAGACAATGTGGCCTTTCTCAAGACTGTACAACTGCTTGCATGTTGGCAATAATAAAGAAACACACTTTTCTTGTAATCGCACAACTGCGTCATCACTTTCTTTAACAAAAAAAAAACCTCTGGGTTCAAAACAGAGGCAAACAAAGAAAGAGACATACATAAGGTCTTAGTTAATCAAAATGTCTTTTTTATATAGGAGATATTTCTGCCCCAAACAGAACAAAGGTTGTTGCTCAGAGTTTATGCAGACATTTACTGAACATGCAACAATTACAAGGATGCAATAGGGCTGCTAGTTTTACTATTTCAAAATACTACTTACATTTTATTCTGGGAAAAAGGATTGTGCCAACAATGCCATATGTTATACTTAGTTTAAGTGACATACCCTCTTCCTCCATTCCTTTGGTATCCCAGTAGGGAGCCTAGCCACCGCTTTAAGGGCGTCGTACCACTGTGGGGAAGAAAATACACACAGTTTTATGTAACCGTATTATTAACCAGCGCACTAACACTCAGGCCACTGTGATATTAATAATGAATGTATAATGCTATATTATTTACTGTTGTTAAGAGGAAAATAGATCTTCAGTGCTTAACAATTACCACATTCATTCTCACACTAAAATGCATATAAACACACAGCATTAGATCAACAGCTTAAAGCAATAACAAAACAGTAACAGACAAATTGGAGCATGTTGAATTTCTAAACTGAACCGAGGGGTCGTAGCATATGTTTCTTACCTGCTGGAATCCATTCTTTCCCAGCGACGGTTCGATGGTAAACTTCAGCCTGGTGTCAACTCCTACAAACAAACAAGAGACACTGGGTCAGACTAGTCTGGAGCCAGATCTGGGTTTGCTAGCATTGTACAAGATCCTAACGTTATTCTATAGTATTCACTATGTATACTAAGCATCTTTGACATCTTCTATCTTATCTAGAATATAATGCAACTGTGAAATCATAACATTGTAAGAGAAACAACACACAACGTAAGCCTCATGTGTGTCACTTGGCCCCTGCCAGTGCTTCACTGATTTTAAACATAGCTTCACTGGTGCAGAATATATTGTGATATTGTCACTCAATGTGGAAGAGGGGAATATTAAGGAGATATTCAGACTCGTCCTGTACATCAAATGGCATCAAGCAGCTTTTGGTTGACCAGAATGATGAGGCAGACTAAATATAACAGAAGGAAATGTATGACACCAAGTTCATTTTTAATATAGGCCTATGTCTCAAACCAAATTTAAATTAATTCTGTATTAATACCTTTGTACTTTTACTTAAGTAAGACTTTGAATGCAGGACTTGCAACCGAATATGTTTACACTGTAATGTTGCCAATTTTACATGGATTATCAGACCTGATCTGAGTTGGGTTGAGGGTTGGTGGGAGATTTGGGGGGAATTGATATGCCGTTTCAATTATGCTTCATTCACCATTGTCTGTAGAACATATGTCACTTATTTTGAAATTTAAATTTAAAAAAATGGTTTTTACATGGATTAATTATCTGAGTACTTCTTCCACCCCTGCAGCCTGCAGAACAGACGCAAGGCATTATATCCATCATATCAGACGGGGAGGACACTGACCAGACATGACTTTTTTAAGATAATTTTTTTGGGCTTTTCCATCTTTAATTTTGATAGGGCGCACAATGAAACACAACAGGTTTAAGGCTATAGCTTTCAAATTAAAACATTAGATTTTTGAACAGAGTTTGGGGAGACGCTTCACTGAGTCGTCGCTGTCCATTTCCGCGTGGTGCTGAATCCGCGTTTAAATCTCTCGCTTCACTGGAAAAACGATTAAAATCTCTTTGCGCACACGCGCACACACACACACACACACACACACACACACACACACACACACACACACACACACACACACACACACACACACACACACACACACACACACACACACACACACACACACACACACACACACACACACACACACACACACACTCTCTTTCTTCAGAGAATATTGAGGGTAGTAGGCTAAACCCCCCCTCCCGAAGACCAAACGGAAATGAGACTTTGATCTGAAGTTAAGACGGAAGGTCCTGACATGTTTCGGCTCTGGGCCAACAGCGGCCATTTCTCTCTCTCCTTTCCCTCTCCAGCAGAGCCTCCGGAGGATTGGTCTGTCTCTCAATCGGCAGCCGATTGCACAACAAGTACGAACAATTCAATGTCCGCCACAATAAAAGTCCCTCGCGAAAAGACAAAAATGGGTGTTTAACCTGCGTGGTCCGCCTCTGTCTTTATTCCCTGCGCCATGAACGTCGCTTTTATTCTGCGGTTTCCTCTCAGAGCTTTGGGAGAGGATTAACACGGAAAGCCCTCCTACTGCCCTGTCACAGATTAGACCAACGCAGCTGATACCAAGCGTGTATTTATCCATTGGTGACGCCCGGAGGCTGCAGTCCAGCCTAATATGTGATAGTTTAAAGCACCGTACCTGGGGTGACAGAGCTTTCACCATTGCAGCCCCCCCCTCCCCCCTCCCTCTGGAACTCCCTACCCATACACATCCGTGACTGTACTGACGTGACTGTGCTTTCCACATGCAATAGTCTTACATTTCTCACCTGATAGTTACTGGTTTTATTGTTTTTAATTGCTTTTAATATGCTTGTTTTATGTGTTGGTTTTATTGCTTAACTGTTTTTAATGTGCTATATGTGCTGGCTTTACTGTAAAGTGTCTTTGAGTACCATGTAAAGCGCTATATAAATAAAATGTATTATTATTATTATTATTATTATTATTATGAATCTCTCCAGAGGTAAAATTTATTGAAATTACACAAACTAGAGGATGTATAGAGACTACTGGGAAAGAGAGGAGGAAGAAAAGGAAGGGAGTAAAGGAGGGAGGAAAGTATAAAGAAAGGAAACAAGGAAAAGGGAAGGGGAGAGAGAATGATAGGGGGAGAAGGATGTGAGGGAGGAAGGGCAGATGGAAACAAGGAAATGAGGACAGAAGGTAAGAAGAAAGGGAGAAAAAGAAGAGAGGGGGCTGAACTCTTCATTCAAGATGTTCAGTCTTGACGACTGAAAAGCAGAAACAAGCAAAAACACGGTTATAAACTAAGGCTAAAACAAAGGATAACCTCTATACTTTGCACATTAAGTCGATTTTTATCATGAATACACAAGATGAAAGCTTTCGTTGGGCTGTAATGAAGTCGATAATGCACACATAACTCTGAGTTAACAGATAAATATCTGGGACATAGATTGAATTTTTTGCTGCGTTGTCATTGTCACAAAACATTAGGTATATGCAGCGTGCCCTCCAGTGTTCTTTTCTTCATTTATGAATTCTAGATGTATGGCTGTCATGTATCCAAAAAGATCTTGTATGTACGTACTTTGCATAAATACAAACAATAAAAAGGGTGTTATATTTCTCAGTCATTTGACTGATAGTGTATATGGGACCAAAACAAGAAATCAAAACGCACGCCAATCGAAAAAAAAAAAAAAAACAAAAACTATTCCTCCTCCCGATTATGCGGCCGGTGTGATGCATTATCAGATGTATAAAAACCAAGCCTCACTGCCTTGTAATGCTCTCATGATTTGATTTGGAACACACTGGAGCTCAGATTAGTTTGTTTACAATGAGCTCATGTGACACCTTTAGGGTCTTTTGGGGAACTTGGATCTTTGGGATAAAGCCAATAGGATGCATTCATGAAACTATTTGTAATATAGCAAAACAAAAGTAATTTACCAGCTGAAAATGTGAACAGCCGATTATGCACTTTCTGGGGATATAGTATACAATATCTATCAGCTTATATCAGGCCATAACTTCTTTAAAATGTTATTGGTGTTAGGATTAGGCCAGATACATTATGGTTTCATATATCAGCCATCATTTTGATAATTTAATATAATAACTTTTAAGCATTATAAGTTGCTCAAATATGACAATAACTTGCCAAATTTTAGGAACATAAGTTGCAGCATTACAGATGCAGCCTATTGTAAATAAGAGCAGGTCTGTTAAAGCAGTAAATAAAAGGGAAATGAGAGTATAAAGGAAATAACGTGTAGGGGCGCAGTAGGCAAAACTGTGCCACTATAAAACCATGGGCTTACATATAATTTGCCATATTGACCTGAATAATATATCTTGGCATTATTTCCGGTGTGGCACTTCAGTTTCCTGATATTGTTAAAAGCCATTGAACAACGCAGTGCCTTTCCACCCCATATAGACCTATTGCTAAGTGTCACCTGGCTCTAAGGTGCAGAGCAGCCGGGGCGCGCTCCTGGATATCCCGTTCCGTTTCTTCAGGACGTTGCTGATGATGTTCCCGACCCCTCCGGATCCCTGCTGCCGCAGCTTCGCGCCCGCCCTCGGCCTCCTGCCGGCGGCGGGGAGTCGCCCCTGCCTCATCGGGAATCAAACCGCCCAACCCGTTCAGTCATCGGTTTGTCCCGGTTTATTAATCCTTCCTTTTTACGTCTTCCTTGGCGACGGAGAGTTCTTCCCGATAGCCAGGGACGCAGTTGTTCCTCTAAACGCTCTCCTCCAAGACGTTTCCAATCAATCGATTAAAGTGATCACCGTGTTTGAAATATTTTCAGGCGGTAGCTTGTTTCTGACTCATGGCCGAAGAAACCCCGGACCTTACACGCATCATTCTGCGGCACAGCAACGTCCAGAAATAAAATATGATTTAGAAAATAGCCCATCAGTTATAGAGGAAGTATCTGTTTGTGATGCTTGTGCTCGGTTAGTGCTGCTGATGCTGCACACCTCCGCATCCTCCTCCGGTTAGGCGTCACGGGGAGGAGGGGCGAGGATGGAGGGATGCGGTAGGATGGAGAGACGCGTGGGGAGGAGATAGACAGGGATGAGGTAATGGTGGAGGAAAAAGATGAGACAGAGCAGGGGTGGGCTTTTGTTTCCTTAATCGAAAAACTGAAGAAAAAAAAAAAATCAGACTAAACGGACTCAGGGATCATATTTAAACAAGAATCTACTCGAAATAAAAGCTCTACAGTCTGGCTGCATAAAATCTGCTAAATGTGGTTATTCTTTTAAATTAAGTAGATTCACAGCCAAATGGCTGACTGGGTGAGTTTTATCCACTGGTATACAAATGATTGGGTTAACAAAAATTGGACAAAATGACAGTGAAGTAGAAAAAAAAAAGTCCAAACAGTAATAGTAGAGAGAGCTGTGAAGTGGACTAGTTAAACAATATAAATTATTATTATTAATCATGGATATGAATAATTTACAGAAAAGTCACAGCCAAGGTGACGCACCGAAGGGTGGTTCATTCTAATAACTTGTTTTTTAGATGGAGAACTCAGCCTGGGATTTAGACAAGAAATGTTACCCCAAAAACATAGCACCATACTTTATAAAATATCAGCAAACCATACAAACCCGAAACGTTAGGCCCAGTAACCACTTCACCAAAAAAGGGAGAGCAAAGAAATAATGTTTGCAAACTAAATCGATGATGCATGACATTATGATTCAGTCTTGCAGGTGCAGTAAGGGCTTCCTGAATGGAAGAGTGGATGTCTGAATGACTTTTAGAATCAATATCTGCAAACAGCCTTGATGATGATAAAAAAAAAAAGGCCTTGATGATAATTTTCCATAACCATCATAATAAATGATCTTGTGTGTAGAGGTTTCAAATGGATGACTGCTCTAATAACTCATTTGTTTTCCATCGGGACAATATAGACCTACTTATTCCATCTTTAGGCTACTGTAAAATGCAGAGACCTGTTGCAACTCCTTCGACAGAGGTCAATAATAGAGATCATTTAATGCCCCTTTCAGGAAACAGCAAACAGTACTTGAAGTGAAAAGAAATACTGACCTGTGTTTTATTGAACTGCTAAAACTCCAATAGGCAATATATTTTATATAACCATGTAACATGAATCAAATAAGTGCAACTAATTTGTATCAATGTTCCCTGCACACAAAGCTCAGACACATATTCTGAAAAATCACTTTGATTCATGCCATTGTCAAATGTCTAGAACTTTTCCAGAGGGAATTTAAAGGTGCTGTAGGTAGGACTGTGAAGATCCAGGACTCAGCCAAAAAATGTGAACATCGACAACTTCTCAGTCCCTCCCCCCTTTCTGCTAAAGCCCCAAACGGTCTCCTAATCCCCTCCCCCACAACGGAGAATGAATGCATGTACATGAGCAGTGACTGACACGCAGTTAGACGCTCCCCCTGGCCATGATTGGTGCATCTGAACAGGGAGCGGATGGATTTTTGCAAATCACACTACAGGCTGGTGGTGGTGCCAGAGGAGCCGGATTTATTTTTAAATTACCTGCTTCATGTAGCCTGACAAGCCAGACCCACATCCAGATGTTGGGTCTGGGAACTCACCAATGACGGAGCTCAATCCGAGGGGCGGGATAAACGGTTGTCTTTCAAATTCCCTCTGCACGCAATAGGATAGCGCTACAACCAGGCAGAGCAATGAAGAAGGAAGAGAAGCTAGTTGATAGATTAAACTTTGGCCGTATCCAGTCGGCAAAACTCCGAACACATCTTCCTTCTTTAAGAATGACTTCAGTGCCGTTCTTTGTTCTTTTCTCAAAGAAAAGCTTAACTCCAAGTCTTCCAGAAGACCGCTGTTCCCAGCAGCAGCAGCCATAAGCCCCGCCCACCCACTCTATACACGATGTGATTGGCCTGACCAGAGTTTGGTTTTTCCAGCTCGCAAGTCAACGGAGAGTTGCTAGAACCACCTGGCTGCAAATTAAATTTGCTGCCGCTAGGGAGCGTCTAGATTTCTAGGCTATGCGTCATGTAGTTCTACTGGAACATAGGGTCAGTTTCAGCAAATATGACAGAAAGTTTGTTTTATAAGTCTTACCTACTGCACCTTTAACAGATGGCTTGTTAACTTGTCAACAGATCTCTAGCCAATTAGGGACAATTACAATCACAAATTGCAGTTTTTTTGTGAAGTAATAATCATGAGGTGAAAATGGCGACGTCATTCAGCCCTAGAAAGTAATAAAATGTTGATACAGGCAGCTGCTTGGCTAATCATAATCTCAATGATTGGAGTTTACAGCTTGGCATTTTCTATGTCATTTGCCAGGTGGAGGCTGTTACAGCATGCAAAAATAACAGTGACAGGCAGTGTAGCCTCTGCAGCCATGTTGGCTCTACTGGTTATCCTGGAAATATTGGCATAACCTGGCCATAAACTCGTGTGTAAATGCCTCATTACAATAAAACCCATATACTGTGCCTCCTTGTGAGCCATCATGCTGCATGTTAACAAAAATTTAAAGTTAACAATCAAAGCAAAATAACCACATTAGACCTAAATTCCTTTTAATCCCTGCTCTTTTTTTCCTTCATATCTGGAAAGAGTTTAAGAACAAAACTGGAAAAACTCCAAGCACCTGTAGAGAGAGAATCCTTTCTGTACTTTCATTATGAGAATAAAAAGGCTGATTATAAGGCGACATTTTGGAACTCCTAAAAAAAGTGTTTGATGACAAGTTACTGTAAATGTTTTCATTAAAATGAAATCATTCTCAAATATGTTGACATCCTGGATTTAACGCTATTGTTATTCTCCCAAATTCCCAATAAGTATAGTCTGGATATTTCATTGTGTGTAAATCATTCAAAGGAATGAGGCTTAATTCATAATCTCTTCCTTGTAAATATTACCTTTGTAAACCATGTTTGCAACATCTCTTATGAAACAGAACAGTCAAACCGAAATCATTGTACAGGCTGTTTTGGAGTAGCAGCGTCGGGAGATATGAAAATGAACATATTATTCCCACATAGTCGTCATGTGCTTTGGGTCTACTGTATGTCACAGGCGATTATGTAAATTTGAGTTATTTTCATACTACACATGATATGATAGCTAGGACAGGGTCCTACTGTATATAGTGTGCAAAACTGTAACTCTAGCTTGCAAATGCATTCAGCCTTTTGTACTTTAAAGTTATTTCCAAATTTGATTACTCTGGATTTTTTAGCCGGTTATGGTTAGTAGATCTTATCAAAGAGTTGTAGAAACACATGAAAGCATAAAAATCCAAGACGTAAAAAAGGAATCTAGTCTCCAGTTCTTTTCTAAATTACCTCATGGTATTACACAGCACTGGACTTCAAAATTGGATTTCAGGGGAACTAAATTTGATCAGGCCAAACTAACTTTGTTTATGAGATTATTTTGCTTCCACAAACAATATGAATAGGTCTTGTAAGTGTAGTTGCTGTTGTTTAGTTTTTTCTCAGACAACCAAAACTAGTTAAAAGAGGAAAACCTACGACCACAAATATATTTTTGACTGATAAAATGTCCATGTGCAGGAGCTCATATGTTGTTAACTTACTTGATTAAAGTATGGGTTAATATGAAAGTATAGACTCTGCAGTTCAAGCCTTTTAAATGCTCATAAATCACTTTCGATCCATTTTACTAAAATTCCAGGCCTCCAAGAGCACTTGGGAGTGTCTAAGAATACCTCCTGCTGAGAGTTACCACGGGTCCTGTAACATTATTTTTATTTGTTTAAAAGCAAGAAGAACTGTATATTCTTACGTCGTTTTTGTGAGACAGCTTGAAGACAAGCTGTGATAATGTCGTAGTTCTTCTGCAGTTTGTGGCAAAGTCGGTCCCGTCTCTTCAGCTGGCGAAGCAGCTTGGCCGACTGCAGGCCTGTACGATATCGGACCTCCTGGATGATTGACTGCAGCTCCTCCGGGGCTAAAAAAGAAAAGAAAAAGATACAAAACACCGAAATATAAGAGTCTTAGTGTCTAAAACTGATATAAAAGCTCTTTTCCACCTCGGAAATTCCAAATGAATAAGTAAAAAAAAAAAACCCGCACTTAAAAGCATCACTAATTTTTTTTTTCAAGTGAATATTGAAATTAAAAAATACACAAATACATGCAACTGATTACACGTGCCATGTGATATGTAAATATGAGAGCCAACTTTAATCTCTATAAAAAGGTACTATTCAAAACAATATTTGCGATTCCCATATTAGCTCAGGAAGAGTGCAAAAGTATTGTGAAAAAAAACCTCCTCAGAAATTAGATTCCTTGATAAAATATTATTTTGTTTCAGGCTCACAGCACAGACATATATTTATTCAGTCTAAAATATGATGTATTCTAAATAAAGCTACTTTATATAGTTTGAGATGGCATATCATGTCTCTGCACACTGTAGATCAGAATATCACAGCCATTTGTCTGTTTTCTCACACACACACACACACACACACACACACACACGGTTTAGGTTGAAGAAAATCTGATTTTAAACTGAAGGTGACACAGATCTGAGGGACAAAGATCACCACTGTTTTTGTCATTTTTCTTGTAAAATAAAAAGGCTAACTGTTGTGAATTGTGTTCAAATGATGGTTACATTTTGAGCACAGATTTTACTAGGACAATTTAACTAAAGAAAAAAATAATATAAACTTTAAAAACAGAAGAGCACAAAAATGTAAACACTAAGTAATAATGGGAAATACATAATAATAATAATAATAATAATGATAATAATAATAATAATAAAATCAACTTAATCAAAATCAAATGGTATACTCTGTATTTTGACCCAATATTGTTGCTCTCACAGAAATCAATGGATTTTATAATTAGTTAATCATTTATAACAAGTGAAAATACCATGTATTTGCTCATCACAGCTTCGAAAAAGTGCGTTTTTATTGCTTCATTTTACATTATTATAGCTTTAAATTAAATTGGGAAAATGAACATCGAACAGACCCAAAATGTTGTAAATTAATAAATATTCAAGCTGTAAAGACAGTGTGAAGGAGGTTTATTCAAGTTGCACTTCCATCTGACCCATTTGTCACATTTTCAGGTGAGCAGAGACCTTTTCAGGTTACATACCTTTAAATCACTGTTAAATATTAAAAAAAATAAGCAATTTGTCCAAGCAATCACATTGCATGGGCATCCATCATAATTTCTCATACTTTAAAGACTAAACATTTAATCAAAAATAATGACATAATCAATAATAACAAATAGTCCTAGTTGCATGTCTATATCAATATCAATAATGAAAATCTTTTCAACTTCATTTCCACCTTGCTTGGAGGTCGACTTTTCATGTTACCACTCCTCTACTAGGAGGTCAAAAGGTCATGATCATTTGCAGCAGCAGGTCTCAATCAAGGACACTTAGGAAGAGCACTAAGAAGCTTCCTTACTTATTATACCACACTGCTGACCATCCACCACATTTTAAATGTTTACCAAAGGGGACCTAAACTTCACAGTGAGCGCTTAATCCCTGACTGAAGATTAGAAGACGTATACACACATGCTTTAGCTGTTCTTTGAGGCATTATCAGAGCGTTTCCTCTTCCTGAGTGGCAGCCTTCGGCATTGTTTAACTTGACCGAGCCTCACGAGTGTGGTGGGCAAACACTGAGCTCACAGGCCTGGCCGTGTTTACTGTAGGATTCCACTTTAATGGCGGAAACAATGGCACCGTGGCACTCAACAGCCACATGCCTTTCATGGATCCGAGGCAACACCGTAGAGAACACATTGAGGAGTAGTAAATGAGCTGTCTCAGTGTTTGTGTATGCGAAGGTCTGCATATACTGTGAGGATACCTGTGTCACGTGAAACTAAACAGTGGGTCTGTTCTTCAGCCAGTTTGGCTTCTCCTGATATCTGATAACAGTGAACACTTGTAGACTTCCCAGCTACATATCTTGATAAACCAATAACTTACAAATAGGCATGGGCCGGTTACCGGTTTCAAGGTGAAAAAGTCACAGTTTTAAAACCACTAACATTTTCTGTCATACCGCTCCTAAGGTATGAGCTGTTTTTTAGGAGTCTTCAAGGACAGAAAGTGCAGTTTAGTAATCCCTCTCCCTGACAGTGTGCAGTGTGTTTAAAAATTTCAAAAATAAAACATTTTAAAGCTGTAATTGTAATACGTGAAACCGTGATATTTTTGCTGAAGGTTATCATACCGTGAGAACCTCATACCGGCCCATGACTACTTACAAAAAATGTATTTACCATTCAATACAGACTCATCTCATTGAATGAGCAAAATGAACTATGGTGCATTGGAGTCTCAAGTTATTAAATTTCTTTCCTACTGTTTGCGGTCGGTCTCAAAGATGACTTGTAGGTAAAGAAAAAAACGTCTCTGATTTACAACTAGCTGATATGTACTGGTAAATTAAATGATTGGATCATTTATTAGGCTACCTCTAGTCATGGCAACCACGGGGCAATTCGATTCAATTCATTTCATTTGTTATGTTTTCCAGGGATGCCACAGCCCCTAAACGGACCCAATTAAGCGGATGAAGTGACCAATGCACATTAAATACAGTTTCTTTGTCGATGTCATGATAAAATTCTGTGTTTCTGCTAGACATTACATCTATTGAGTCATGGCTGGCCACTGACTCCCTTTTTAGCACCACAGCGATTCCATCTGTATGATGAACATTTGTTGCGAAATCCGACATTTGATAACTTCAGCCGCTACCATGTTGATGGCAAACATCTACAAAGTCCCATTGTATCAAGTTCAATCAATATAATGAACTAGTAGCAAAAACATACCCTGTGCTGGGGATTGTATTACAGAAGTTGTATAAATGTCAGTGGATACTCATCTCATACTCATAATTAGAGGAGTGTGAGATGAGAGGTCTATCCTATTCTATAATATTTTTTACAAATTCTTGATAAAAAAAAGTAATCATATCTATTGCCACTTTTAAACAGATTAAAGTATTCAATTTTTTTTTTAAAAAGGATGCCTCATGTATTAGACAAATATAAAGCTCACAGGCGTATTTTAAATATCAAAAGTAACATACCATTATTGCCATAAACCCATTAGCTGACTGATATATTGTCCACTAATATAATATCCAGATGTCAGCCCTAAAAAGATGGGTACAAATCTGCTACATTTATGAAATGAAGAGCTACACTTGTTCATTTTAATTGTTTTTAATTAGCAATAAGGCCTTTAAAATTAAAGCAAAAATAACTTGTTTTACTTATCAGAGTTTAGGTGTTTTCTACTGATCTGAGGGTCTAAGGCCAGAGAGTGTTTGCATGTTGTATTGTAAAGCCCTTTAAGGCAACTTTTATGATTTAAAAAGGTCCCATTTTGTAAAAAGGGAGATTTCCAAGACTTTGATTATAAAGCACGCCAAGTTGCTATGTAAATATTCAGAAACTGTGCCTTAAAATGAGCCTTTGTGATAACTACAGTATGCTACTGTAGGCAATATTATGTGTTGTTATTCCCCGGCTGCAATGACGAGAGCAGATGACCCGGAAACGCGGACTAATCAGAGCAGACTGGGCTTTTTGGGTAGGTGGGTTTAAAGAGACCCGCACTAAAACGGAACTTTACAGACAGAGGGGGGAATTGAAACAGACAGTATGAGAAAAAATTATGTTTTTTTTTTAACATTAAAGCATTAACCCATGTAAACATGTTGTAGTAGAAACCCAAAATACAAGTATGAACCTGAAATTGAGTAGGAATAAAACAGTCTTGACTTAGCCAGATGCTGTCAGTTTGCCAAAGGAGAAACAGGACCTGTCAACGCCCCTGAACACAAACACCCATGCCCACACCCCTCACCTTTCTGGGCCAGGTAGTTCATCTGGTGCCTCCTGGTGTGCTTTTCCTGGAGCTCCTGGAGGAAGCTTGACCCGGAGTTACTGCGGCCCAGAAAAGCATCCGATCCGGATGCCTCCGTGGAGCTGTCCCAGCTGTCCACATTCCTCCTGCTGCCTCCACTGTACGTCTCATAAAGCTCCACCAGCAAACAGTCCACTATGGAAGACCTCATAGATTTGAGTCCATCTCCCTGGGACTCAGAGTCGCTGTCACCGGCCGTGTTGCCCCAGTGAGTGCCGGGCGGAGCTCCGTTCTCGCTGGTGGGGACCTGCTGTTCCGGAGGTGATGATGTGTCATTAGATGACTCGGCGGGGATCGTCCACTGCTGGAAGTCGGAGAAATCATCCTGGAGGCAAGCGGCAGAGTTGACAAAAACGCCGCTCTCGTCCTCGGAAAACACGCCGCCGTCGCATATGTCAACTTCCAAAAGTTCGTTCCCGTTTAATTTCACCTCCGACGCCATTTTTTCTTTAATAAATAAACTCCGTTTAGCTGTTTATTCTATGAAGTGAGCTGTTATTTTTTTTCCCTCCAGACAACATAGTAGAAGAAGTTGCCAAGTTTTCTTTGAGCGTCTAGAGGAGGATAGAGTTCCTGGAGCACTCCATTCCTCACCTCAGAAAAGGTAGACCCGTATGACAGCTTTTAGCTTCCTATCGAAGGTTCCGGACTCGAGTTCCTAAACCCCCCCCTTTCCCAGTCTGAACAATAGGCCGGCCCACTCTGGCTAAATTTCTCAACGGCTGCAAAACTTTCTTCAGGTTGCGCGACAGGTGCTGATGGATTGACCAATCACGGAGGAGACAAAAGTATATCGACCAATCAGCTTCCTTGTTTTTAGCACTACGCTAGGAGGACAACAACGTTCAAAATATTTAACACAACTGGAAATATCATAAATATGACAAGAAACTTCCACTGTAGGCTCAGATGATTTTATTTTACATTTTATCATTAATTTTTGATTATATTTTGTATTATTGAACTGAAATCTTCAAAGTAATTAAATCAATGTAGCTTAGTGGAAGTAGAAGTAGCCGAAAATGGAACTACACAAGTAAACTACAACCACTGCATTTATTTGACAGCTTTAAATACTTTGCACATACATTTTTTAATACAAAAATATAGGCTACATCAACCAATGAATAGGCTATTATGTATTAATATTGGTTAAGCTACCAGCAGTGTATTTACCAGCTGCAACATTAAAGTGATGAACACATTAATGCATCAATAATTATAATCCAAATAGTAGAATAATACTATTCTAAAATGGGCCATTCTGCATTATGAGTACTTTTACTTTTGGTGATGCTGATCATTTTGTACTGTTACTTAAGTAATTCAGTAAAAATATAAATAATTTAATTAAGTACATTTTAAATGCAGGACTTTTACTTGTTTTTACATTTTTACACTGTGGTATTACTACTTAGTAGCCTATTCTTCCACTACTGTAAATAACCAATCTCTATTTCTATGGCTTTTGGTGGTGGAAGGGTCTTTATATTTTCTAAATGAAAAACAGAATAATAAAGTGCAGCAATGCAGTAATAAAACATAAAACAAACAGCAGAAGAATTTATTTAGTTATTTATACATTAGTCATGCTGGGGGTCTTCAAATCAGCTGACTCGGGCTTCCGTAGCCGATGAGCACATGACCGGGAAACAAGGAAGTGTTGTGCCAAATAAAAACAGGGGCGAGTCTGTCTTGTGTTTTTTTCTCCGGAGAGGACTCAGTAACAACATTTCACGCTCTTATAAAGCACAGAGCTGAAGGAAGAGACGGACGGCTTCAGTAGTTTGGTATTCATTAATAAAAATGGGTTTAAATCGCTCGTTCCCGCTGGTCTTACTGAATTGTCTGCTAATCTGCGTCACTCTGTGGAGCAACCCGAGCAGCGGTGCGTTTGCTAAATCATCCCGGAGACCTAACATTGTTTTGATCCTCACCGACGACTTGGACGTCGCTATCGGGGGTCTGGTGAGAACATCTTTCATGTTTTTTGTGCTTTTATTGCATGAGGTTTTTTTGTTCGTTTGTTTTTTTAAATAGGCTAAGTTTTTTTTTAGTAGGTAGTCGTGACTTTGTTTTTGCAGCTTATTTGATATAAAATATGTGATTTAATTGATGTAAGCTTGACATTTAGTTTTAGTCCAGTCTGGTCCAGTTTTAGTCTAGGCTGACTGCTCACATTCCTCCTGGTTGGACACATCATTTAGGCATTTCACAGAGTCAGCAGTCTTATCACTAATCTGCTCCCACTGTTTTTAGCAAACACCCTCCCTCCTCTTAAAAACCATCCGTATCCGTATCCCATTACAAAAAGAACAGGCAATTTAGTGGCATAATAATATGTGATCCAACTATCTAAAGATTGAAACTGCTGTAACTCTAAAATTGGTTGACATGTCTTTTACATTGGTAAAGAAGTATTTAGATAAAACTATTGTTACCACACGGTGAAAATACCTTACTACAAGTAGCTAAGTCATGCATTCAAAACTTTACTTAAGTAAAAATATTATCAGCAAAATATACTTTATGTACTTAAAGTATCAAAAGTATTGATACTTATTGGCATGTGATGATTGTGCAATATGTTGTAAGGAGCTGTGAAGGATGTTAATGAGTAACCTAATGTAAAATGTGTTTTTTTATAAAATAGTATGCCCTTTGATGCCAAATATAACATCGGCATAATTCATATAATATAAAAAACAGAGCATTACAATCCATGTTAGCTACTGATTCAGTTGGCTTTCTTTGTAGAGAACGAGCTTAGTCATGAAGGCACTAAGACAGAGCTACATATTGATTTGACGATGACTAAAAGGGAGCTTGTGGCCCAGTTTAAGTGTGACGGAGTTCACTAAAGTTGATCACATCACACCTCTTTTCCTTCCAGAGTCCACTCACCAAGACGAAAAAACTAATTGGTGATGCAGGGATATCCTTCACAAATGCAGTAAGTATAATCAACAGCATTATTGTCATTATGTCTCATCAGGGATCATTAAAGGGACAGTTTGGATCTTTTGAAGTGGGGTTGTATGAGCTACTTCTCCATAGTCAGTGTGTTAGCCCAGTTTGGAGAAGCAGGCTGGAGTACCGACACGGAAGCTAAGCAACGTAGACCTACTGCTGTGGACGGGGGGCAGCAGCAGAAACGGATTTTAAAAAATCTATATCAGTTTAAGGGTACGCTATATTTATCTTCACCGCTTTACCTTGCTGTTAAACAGCCCTTTACGACAGGGAACTGAAGCTGTGCTGTCTTCAAAGCCACCAGACTCCTTTGACAAAAATCAAAAAAAAAATTAAAAAAAAACCTCGCAGGACACGGGAGTTGCTGGTCTACTGCTGCCTCGATCGGTTACTTTGTGTTATTGCGTGTCTTTAAGGAATTCAAACTAACCCTAAGTGGTTGAAAAAAAAAAAAGATATTTGCACAGAGCCATTTTCCATCTCTCATCCTTTTTCCACCGTCATCCCCTCTCAGTTTGTCGCCAGCCCGCTGTGCTGCCCGAGTCGAGCCAGCATCCTGACAGGGAAATACCCCCACAACCACCACGTCATCAACAACACCTTAGAGGGAAACTGCAGCAGCAAAGTCTGGCAGAAGAGCGAGGAAGCACACACCTTCCCCGCACTGCTGAAGACGTACGCCGGCTACCAGACCTTCTTCGCTGGGAAATACCTTAACCAGGTAGAGACCGCAGAGCTTCATGCTTTTGCATTTGTGTTTGATGGAACAACATAATGGGGTGTACATGATAATATGTGAATTTGAATTGCATCAAGACATTCTATTCTGCATGCTGAATTGTTTTAAAGTTGTGGTAGACACTTTATTTTTGGTGTCAGCATATTGTAATTCAAGTGGTCTGAGAGAAAACTAGTCTTCTGCTCTTCCTCTCAGCTCTGTTGTTTTCAGGTTTTAGATAATCTAGCTGTCACGGGAGACCTCGGCCTTTCACACACAGAGAGAGAGAGAGAGAGAGAGAGAGAGAGAGAGAGAGAGAGAGAGAGAGAGAGAGAGAGAGAGAGAGAGAGAGAGAAAAAAAAAGAGAAAAAAAAAAAAAAAAAAAAAAAAAAAAAAAAAAAAAAAAAAAAAGAGAGAGAGAGAGAGAGAGAGAGACTAGGAAGGACTCTAGTTCAAATTCTGGCTCTTTAAGTGAACTACTTTTAATTGTTCAAGATTTAGCATTTATCTAAAGAATGAAGGAAGTGTAAAGACATTTCCCATACTGGTTTAGGTATGTTTACATCTGCTAATTGCACATCAAAGCAGGTTGACTTCCTGTTATTCATTAATCTGCCCTTACACTACATGTGTTTATCAGTATGTACAGCGGGTTTAGTCCAAAAATATGGGAAACCGTGAAGGAACAGTGATTACTCTTCATCCATTTGCCAGGTCTTCTAATTGTTGTCAACCAATTGTCAATTTGTCATCAAACTAAATGTTTTTTTTTTTTTAAATGCATGAAAAGAGAGCTGATCTGTGCAGCGTTTCTGTAACACCTCCAATTGAAAATTGACTTCATGGATTTTCAGGTGATTGTAAACCGTTTAACACAGTCACAAGATCTTCTGTTATGCGATTTTATGTTGGGATAAAGTCCATCTGTCAAAGTTGCATCTACCCTTGTGATAAACAGATGGTTAAATGGGGAACCGGGACATACTCTTCACCTAAATAGCAAACAAATGATGCTTAAACCTGTTTTCCCACTTCCCCTTCTCCCTCCCTGTATCTCAAGTGTTTCCTAACCATTTTCACTTGTGACCCCTTTAAAGTAAGCAATGTCAACTTGTGACCCCCTCCTCACAGGTCACCACACACTTTGTCCCTTAGCGTGGACACTAGTGGTGAGCAGAGCATGGCTCATGGGATGGCAATTTCGGTCAGTATGTCTCAACTATCGGATGGCTTGCTATGAAATGCAGTGCCTCATTCATTTGTCAAGTCACGTTAATTTATATAGCACATTTAAAACAGAAGTTGAGCCAAAGTGCTTTCCAGTCGAGGCAGATCTGCCTCAATACAGATTATAGAAATAAAAGGTGCATAACAAGCAATAATACAAAATGTTATACATAACAAAGCTGACATGATAAACCAAATACAAGTAAAGAAATCTGTCTGAGGATGAATCCTACAGACTTTGGTGATCCCCTTTTCTAACTTTGATTTTGTTATATATTGATTGTACCTCTTTTTTATTTTTATTTTTTTTTGGTAGTGCCAATTGACAAAGCTTGTACAGTTTTGTGTGTACATGTCATTAAACAAATCCACATTTTACTGTCTGTGTGTTTCAGTACGGGCACTCAGAGGCTGGTGGAGTGGCGCACGTTCCTCCAGGCTGGAACTACTGGGTCGGACTGGTAAGACTGAAACCATTTTTGACCTTTTCAGCCACACATTTCCTCTGAGGCTCCTTCCAGTCTGTCAGCTTTAGTGCAGTTTTGGACAGAATGAAGCCTTTTAGCCATTAAACTGAACCTCCTTACTGATTCAGATTGCTCCAAACATCACAATAACATGAAGTTCTGTCGCTTTTTATGTCGTTTACAGGGAGCTAAAGCAACAATGCACAAAATACTCCCAGATATTGCTCCTGCAGAGTCAGACTGTCAGGTTTGGTCTCTTATTAGGATGTATCCATACTCCACTAGCTGTCTGTGGGAGACCACTAACCTTTCCTCTGGCCGCCAGTGGACCGTTTTAGTTTCCCATGATAAACTAAAGGTTGTGTCAGAGGTTTTATGACACTACATGCAAAAACAGTGTTTTGTCATGCACTGGTCAATTTTGAGCCCTTTGGCTTCCATAACACGTCTTCTTTCAGACTAGTGGAAAGATTTTTTTTACTAAGTTCCCTCAGTAAAAACCTTTGACTCAAATACGTCAACTAAATGAAACAAATATGTTGAACTTGGCTTTATCCAATGTTATATACAATAGTTCTGCATATTTAATTAGATAATGCCTAATTTGCATATTACAATTTTAGAAAACTTGTAATACAAAAAAAGTCTTAATGTAAGTTACCAACTGGGGGAAGTTGCATGGTGATATCCATAAGTTTGTGTCTTGTCTTAAGAAAATAAAAGTCTGGGAGGAAAATTATATTATTACTGAATATCAAAAGCAAAAATGTCAGTAGGATTTAACCCACCACTTGTACACAATTGTTTGAAGAGGACGTTTTAGCTCACTAACATCTCTGTGGGAAGTCTATTTTTGTGCGTCCGTGTCACTCTGAGGTCAGTTCACGTCATCCTGTGACTGGAAGCTCTCTGCAGAAGGAGCCAGACTAATAAATGGGCCAAGATTAGCTCGCCTTTACCTCTCTAACCGGTTTACAGAAGTCATGAAAACAAGGGTCATGCCTGTAACACGACTGCAGTCTAGTCTAGTCTAGTTTATCTTCACCGTTACTGAACAAACACAGATGGAAGGAGAACTGGTCTCATGACCTGACAGCTTATCATAACATGTGACACTGATACAGTGCCATGCAAAAAAAAAAAAAAAATGCTAAATCAGTAATTTCATTAGTCGATAATCTCTGAACAACAACGTCAGCTAACGTTTTTTTGACACTATTAACACTATGATGGAACTAAACCTGACACTTCATAAGTCACACTAATAACGACCAATTTGACACAGTGTTCACATTCAGCAATTTTAGTTTACGTTTCAGTTTGGGTTCTAACCTGCGCCAGTAAATGACCAACTTCTTCTCTGGGAACTACCAACGTTAAACTTCACAGCCGTCTCCTGCTCTCCCTCTAACAGATCAGACAGAGACTCAGCCAAAGGCGGGAGTCTGGCACAACCTCCTCCGATTGGCCAACACCACATTTCTGTTAACCCTTTCCTTGACTGGGTTACAGGTGCATAGCATCGGTGACCGCTACATTTAGTTACATTTTGTATTAGTTTTATATTTTTTTAAACGTACAGAACAGACGAACACAATTGAACCTGTAACTGTTTGTCCTCTGTCACTAACAGACACGTTTGCAAACTAACTTGTAGCACCAAAATTGATTATTTTTTTATTTATAATAATAAAAAAATAAAAAAATAATTTTTAGGGGGGCTAAAATCACCAATGTTTACCGCCTACTCCTACTTCAGGTCCCTCTCAGCTCTAGTGTCTGATTGCATCATGACATTTAGAGAGTTTTGGTTCACGTGTCAGTAAATTTGCCTGTGATTATTTTGAAATTAACGTAATGTAATCTGCAAACTTGCTTTCAGAAAATTGACGAATCAAAGATGCTACACCCAGCGAGGTGCAAGGCTATAAGTGCTGACCACCTAAAAGCCTTTTGACATATTTGTTATTCTGCGTCTATGGTCTGTCCAAATTATGGGCTTTAACACTTGCTGTGCTTAAGGGGGGACATGTCTACTACAAAATGAGACAGAAGCATAACAAAAAATGCTCCATTCCAAAATAAGGGTATTTCATAAAAGTGGTTTGTTTTCCAGGAGAAGAACTCTAAATACTACAACTACACTCTGTCAGTGAATGGAAAGCCTGAGGAGCACGGAGCAGACTACAGCAAAGACTACCTGACAGACGTCCTGGTGAGACAACTGAGCAATGTTACAATCAATCACTTTACCTCTTTATATTATCTCCTTTTAATAGGTGTTGGCTGAAAATGTTAAATTGTGACTTTGTCATATTAACCAATAACTGAAAAGATAATACAAAGCCTATTTGGATATAAATGAAATTGACTTATCTAGAAAAAACCTTTGGCTTTTTAGAGCAACTTTTAATACAACAAATTACTTTTTAAGTAGTCCGGATCAAATCCCTTTGCTACGGGAAATAACAAAGCTAGCAAGCTACACTCTGAAAATAGCAAGTTTTAAAGAAAATTTGGATCGTGCAATAAAGCAGGCCTTCTTGGTTGTTTTCCCAGAATGATTGCATAGATTTACAAATAATATATTTACGTCATTTACTATCCAACTGGGACGTTTTGGGACCGATTAGTGGGATTGCTGTGGACGAAGTACACACGGCGATACATTTAACCATGTATCCAACTTTAAATAGCTCACTCTACTGTACTGTGTGAACAGTTATTTCATTTATAACTTCATTTCATATTTTATGTGGCGTTTTCTTTAGCGGGGTGCAAACGTTCCACCAAAACAAGTTCCTTCCCCGCAACGAATTTGCATTGCGACCGTCGCTGCGTCCGGAGCTTAGCACCGCCCAAGACGATTGTGATTGGTTTAAAGAAATGCAAACAGAGCATTTTTTTTTTCCTATCCTAGAATATATGTGTGGTGTAGCCAGACCTTATCTCCACAGCGCTGTGGAGATAAGGTCTGGCAATGCAAGACTACGTTTTTAGTAACTAGAAGTAACATTTTTGGTCTCACTCTCTCTCTCAGGCAAACCGGTCTCTGGACTTCCTCCAGTATAAATCCAACTACCAGCCGTTCTTCATGATGGTGTCCATTCCGGCCCCCCACTCCCCTTGGACAGCGGCTCCTCAGTACCAGAACAGCTTCAACAACACCAAGGCTCCCAGAGACCCCAACTTTAACGTCCACGGCAAGGTACGGCTTCTCTTGGGACTTTTTTTTTTTTTTATCCTCTATGAAAATTGGACATCACTCTTCTGTTGAACTCCAACAGGTGGTCTTGTCAGGATGCAAAAAGATATTGCGATTTAACGCATCCTGCATCCATTTTTGTTTTCTTTCAATCTCTCTTTAGGACAAACACTGGTTGATCAGACAGGCTAAAACCCCCATGTCCAACTCTTCTGTTCAGTTTCTGGATGATGCTTTCAGGAAACGGTCAGTCTGTGCTGCTTCGTGACTTCCTCTTTCTCTCTTCTTCCACAGCTGCTCTGCATTTGTCTTTGCATCATTCATTCTCTTCCTTAAGTTTGATTTATACTTCTGTGTAAAGCTCGGCTGTGGCTTGGTAGCATTGCATTTCCCCCCCGACTCATTTCCTGTCTCTCCTTCTCCATAAACAACATGAAATCAAGGAGAAGGTTAACTTTTCCTGTTACAGATTTCCCACCGTGGTCAGAAAGCACAGGGGAGACACTTTGTTTTTCTCACTGACTCTAGAGTCGCTACTCCCTCTGAAGATAATCACCTTCACTCTCTCACTTCTCCCTCGCTCCATCACCCACTCCCCCACACCAGCGCACCAGTATAAACATCAGGCCACTTACGTAGGCTACGGTGAAAGCTCTGCGTGGAGCCTCCGCAGAACCATAAATCACGCTTTATTATCACCCCGTTCCTGTCATTTCTCCTCTCCTCTTCTTATTCGTCCTTATTATTTCAGTAGTTTTGCTGTTTCCATATATTTTGCGGCCAGATTTGTTCCCGAGTTTGGTTTCACTGCAGGTTTCTTGTTGCTCACTCTGGTCTGTAGGTGGCGAACGTTGCTGTCCGTGGACGACCTGGTGGAGAAAATAGTGAAGAGGTTGGAGGTCGGCGTTGAACTGGACAATACGTACATCTTCTTTACCTCTGACAACGGCTACCACACAGGTACACACACCACACACACACACCTTAACTTAGTAGTGCTTTACAAGTAAAAGTCCTGAATTCAAAATGCTACTTATTATAAGTAAAGGTATTATCAGCCAAATGTACCTAAAGTATCCAAATAAAAATTTCTCATTATGCAGAATAGTCCTTTTAAAATGTTATATTATAGAATATTCTATTATTCTGTTTTTATCACTGTTTCAGAGCTTTTTAATGTCAATGTGGAGCCAATTTTAGATACTTTTTTTAGTACTGAGTAAATTTTTAGTGTACTTCTGCATCATATTATATATATATATAATGTATTTCATCGAAAAGTAACTAGTACCTGTGTCGAAGTGGAGTAAAAAGTACAACATTTCCCTGTGAAATGTAACAGAGTATAAAGTAGCATAGAATGAAAATACTAGAGTGAAGTAGCCTAAAAATCTAGACTCACCCTAACGGTCAGTCTAGGCACTCTCCGTTGACTTGCGAGCTGGAAAAACCAAACTCTGGTCAGGCCAATCACATCGTGTATAGAGTCGGTGGGCGGGGCTTATGGCTGCTGCTGCTGCTGGGAACAGCGGTCTTCTGGAAGACTTGGAGTTCAGCTTTTCTTTGAGAAAAGAGCAAAGAACGGCACTGAAGTCATTCTTAAAAAAGGAAGATGTGTTCGGAGTTTTGCCGACCGGATACGGCAAAAGTTTAATCTATCAACTAGCTCCGCTACCTTCTTCATTACTCTGGTTGTAGCACTATCCTATTGCGTGCAGAGGGAATTTGAAAGACAACCGTTTATCCCGCCCCTCGGATTGAGCCCTGCCAATGGTGAGTTCCCAGACCGAACATCTTGATGTGGGTCTGGCTTGTCAGGCTAAGAGTGAAGTACAAGCATGTCAAAATTATACTCAGGCCAGGACAGTACTTGAATAAAGTTCCATCCCACCACTGCTGCTGTCAAGGACGGTTTGTCTTTTATCAAAACCTCGTTAACATATCTGAATTAAATTAAGTTTGGAGAAAAGTTGGAAAGAAAGGAAGGATCCTGGTATTTTTACCATTATTTTTTTTTTACCAAAAACAAACCAATTTGAAACTAGTTTGTGGTTTCTTTCTCTTTCAGGTCAGTTCTCTCTTCCTCTGGATAAGAGGCAGCTCTACGAGTTTGACATCCGAGTTCCTCTCATGGTCAGAGGACCAAACATCAAGCCCAACCAGACCAGCCAGGTACAAACACACACCTGTGTTATGTCCATTTGTGTTTCCTCCACTCAGTGTATCCCTGCAGTATCTGTTGAACTGGACTAAACCAACTGGTGTTGTTGTCAGATGCTGCTGTCCAACGTCGACCTCGGTCCGACCATCCTGGACATCGCCGGCTACAACGTCAACAAGACGCAGATGGACGGCATGTCCTTCCTGCCCGTTATGGTGAGATCACTCAGCTGATGGTTTTCTTTTTCAGCGTCTGATTAACACAAAACAGACCTACTGTCATCATAAAGAAAGAGAGATGTAGCATCACAGTGACAGCTGGCACTATCACTTCATTAAAGGTGCAATATGTAATATTGTATGTAATACTGGCAGCTAGCGGTTAAAATAGTTACTGCAGTACCAATTCAAAATACTGGAGAGTCGTTTCCCCCGCCCCCTCCTGCCCAGACTCGAAGTTCACGGGGGTTGCCAGGCTGAGACCGCAGCATTCACAACAACGTTGCTAGACGCATTTCTCACATAGCCAGACATTACTTCACAGCACAGCAGAGTAGCTAACGTTAGATGCTAGTCTCACATAGCCATACATTACTCCACAGCACAGCAGAGTAGCTAACGTTAGATGCTAGTCTCACATAGCCAGACATTACTCCACAGCACAGCAGAGTAGCTAACGTTATGCTGGCTGTATCGACAGTCATAAAAGCCCGTGCTCACGCGGAGCCATAGATATATACACGACGCGGAGCTCTGTAACCAACTGACAGACACACTTTTCCGGCTTAAAATTACAGTATGAACCGCTAAAAACACAACAACCTCACCGTCCTCTCCACACGCCAGTCAGGCACACTTCCTCGGCTTAGAATTACAATACGAAACGCTAAATATACCACTAGCTACCTTGCCGACGGAACACACTTCATTGGCTTAGAATTACGGCAACAATCGCTAAACACACTGCAAACTCATAGTCCTCTCTTTCCGATTTACAGCCCCCCTCTCGTGGCTTAAAATAACTCACCGTTGTCGGCTCCAGCTGCTGAACTACACGTTGTAAACAGCCATGGCCCGCTTGCCTGGTCCTCCCGGTAACGTTAGCAGTTAACAGGGTTAGTATGGCGGCGTTAGCCAGGACCAGTCAGGATCACTTTACTGGCTGTGTCTCAATTGTTTTTGCAAGTAACCAACTCGGGTACTCTAGCTATATAATTCAATGCGAGTACACAAATGTTGAAATGACATAAAATGCCCGTCACTAGTAGCTGTGATAAATTAGCCTGAAGCTATGCTTACCTGTTCATGAGAAAATAAGCCAACTCTGCGTCCTTTTGGGCTCTAAGCTGTCTCCATCTTTCAAATACATCTCCATTATTTACCAGGGGGTTGTTATGTCTCTGGTCACGCAACTGTTAGAAACATGCCGTTTACTTTTTTTTTTTAGAATCTATCTTCGTTGATCCTGTTCGTTTGTTTGCTGCTTTCATGGCTGTACTACCGTTACAGCTGTAGCGCGCTGGGTCTACGTTTTTCCAGGTATATCTGGCAACCCGGCCTGGCTGTCAAACTGGGCCGTTGATAACAACCACAGACCAAAACATAAACATAAATTCCGTCAGGGAATGTAAATTTCAAAAAGAAAAAATACTGAGATTAGCATTGTTGTCAGAAAAGATAGTATTTCAGTTTAACATGTTTCCTTAATATCTGATGAGGCATTGGTGTCATTTTTGGATTTATTACAGTACAAATATTACATATTGGACCTTTAACACTAAAATATTTAAGGCTCATCGTTTTTTTTCGCTGCTCACATTTCTGCTATTTCTTTTTTATATTTCAGTGTTATTAAACATAAATAAATGTGGATTTTGAAGTGAGAACAAAATGGCAGTTAAATCTGACACCCGGATTACAAAAATCCTTTTGTTTTTAAAAAAAAAAGGAGCCAATTGTTTAAACTGGTTTTCACCCCAATATTTGTAAAACTAAAGATGAAAGCTGGCATTATAATTAATAAATACAAAAATAAATGACTCAAATAAATTAATAAAGAAAGAAATGTAGAAATAAAAGCTTTAATTATCAAATACATGTGCAGGTTAATTTTTAACTAAATATGCACAGAAATAGAAAAATAAATAAAATGTATTTCATTTTTTTAGAGTAATTTATGTATTTATTATAATGGCAGCTTTAGTCCTCCATAAATCTATATACAAATACAATTTTCTTTTTTTAAGATGAACTAAAAATAAAAATAGTAAGGTTGCAGTGCTTAAATTTACAAAAGAAGATCAATAAGTGGGTGTCACAAAAATGTTATGATTGTGCTTCTGTCTGTCTGTCTGTCTGTCTGTCTGTCTGACCAGGAGGGGAAGATGAACAGCAGCAGCTGGAGAACTGACATCCTGGTGGAGTATGAAGGAGAGGGCAGCAACGTGACGGACCCGGCCTGCCCTCTGCTGGGACCAGGAGTGTCGGTACGAGACGAAACCTTAATATTATCTGCGGAGGGAAAAATCAGCATAAAAACCTTTTATATGTCATTCTTCCATCTGCCCTCTTTCTCCAGGAGTGTTTCCCAGACTGTGTGTGTGAGGACTCTTACAACAACACCTACGCATGTGTGCGCACAGTCGCCCCCTCTGCCAACCTGCAGTACTGCGAGTTCGACGATAATGAGGTTTGTTTTTCCCCTGGCAGTGTTCATTTTGTAGCATCTTATTATTAGTTTTGACCTTAGAAAGATTAAGAAGTATACAATAAAATGTATGTGTTCCTGTTTTTGTGTGTAAGTGAGTGATGGGAACAACAGTCTTTGAAATTGGTCCAGTATTAAGCGTGAACGCTGTGACCGGCAGCCAGAAACCGCTTTGACATCACTAGCGCCAAACCCACCAGACTCTATTTAAAAAATCTATATATATATATATATATAGCCCTTAGTCCTGGAGACTGCAGCGATTTCGCTTAATACTGAACCAGTGTCAAAGATTGTTGTTCCCATCAGTCACTTAGACACAAAACGTAGGAAAAAAAAAAGGGTCCAGGTTGAAAAAAAAACAGTTACCCTTTAAAGCCACGATGTTTATGTGAAGATTTCTTAACTTGACACCATCTGGTGGTCGAATGCATCTGTGCCGAAGTTTTTTGAGGTGTACACTTTGACAGTGACATCGTTTGTGGATGTTCGCCCCCTGTAGGTGTTTGTAGAAGTCTACAACGTGACCGCAGACCCCTACCAGCTGACCAACATCGCAAAGACCATCGACCAGGAAGTCCTGGAGAAGATGAACCACCGGTTGATGATGCTGCAGTCCTGCTCCGGACAGTCGTGTCGGACACCCGGCGTGTACGATCCAAGGTCTGTTCCTATTAAAAAAAAAAAAAACGAGAGATGGTTGAACTACAGTGTGCTTGTGTTAGGCATTTTTAAAATCCACATTTTTGTTTTTATCCAAATCTGATGTTTTAAAAATGAATTGTTTCTGTTGTTTAATATTTAAAAACTGCGAATTTAGTGTTTATTCTAATAAAACACATTATATTTTTTATTTTACGGGTCCATAATTTCTGAGTAATAATTCAATTTCCACTTGAACTAATTATAGGGGAAAAAAATTTTCTTGAAAGAAAAGCTCCATTTAAACCCATTTAAACATTAAGTTATTAATTTATTATTGGGAAATTTATTTCTAGCCTCGTGAGACCGTCCTGATCTCGCAAGCTCCAGTTTTCCACTCGCAGATCAGTCTGGCATCTTGAGATAGAGAAAATTTGGAGCCGTTCGCCAAACCACCGGGCCAATCAGCGTTGGTTTTGAGGCGGGTTTAGGTGGTGATAGACAGATGGTTTATCCAATCAGCTAACCAGTATTTGCTTTTTTTCTTTTGGATCCTTCTTTTGGAATATGGACCGGGAACCTGAAAGGGTGCCTTTTTATTCCTAAATTCTCGTTACACAAACGGCAAATATCCTTTACCGACATGTTGCTTGCTTGCTGAGCTAATGAGCTATGCTTTGCCTGCAGCAGCAGGGGCTTGTGATTGTATTTTCATACGCTTCGCTGATTTGATTGGTTGATTTGGCCCCCAATCAGCTAACCAGTAATTTCGCCCCTTCCTATATATATATATATATATATAGATAGATAGATAGATAGATAGATAGATAGATAGATAGATAGATAGATAGATAGATAGATAGATAGATAGATAGATATCTATAAAAATTACAGCCCCACAAAAACTATTTTTGTAAATATATTATTATCTATTCTATGGCACAAATTCATGTTAAATCCACTTTACTGGACATCCGCAGTACTTAAAAACAGCCGAACTAACCCAAGCTCTGTCTTGTATTTTCCCAGGTATAAATTCGACCCACGACAGATGTTTACGAGCCACAGCTGGCGGCTCGGCAGACTCCGACAGTAGATGAAGTGAGAAGAAGGACGGAGGGAGAAGACGGAGGAAGAGAAAGGCTGTATTGTATTTTTATATATTCAGCCTTTCCTGCTATTGTAGCCTTGTTTTCAGGCCTCCTGAGCCAGTCTCTTTGTAGATGGATGGAGAAGGGATCGGGGCGGTTGCCATAGAGACGGAGGCCTCTCTGGGTGCAGAACCCACCTTGTTAAGCTTCCAGATTGGGCTGCCGTTTAGTGAGTTTGTCAGTGGGTGTGCAGGGAAATTATTCAGGATGGATTTACACTCGCAAGCCATTAATTCCTGTTTTCGTGTAAGCATTATTGTGTCCGCTCAGTCAGTCGTATCAATTTAAAATTCTGCAAACAAATATTTGACCCAGTTCTTATAAATCCAAGTCTGTTTTTTTTTCTCTCTGTTGAGAAAATCATATCAATGATCCAAAACAGTGGCCAGGTTTTTGTGTTATTTACTCGTCTGAATACTGTACAGGTTGCCTGCTGTGAGAATCTTTTTGTTTTGGGGTATTTTTACTAAACCAATCAAAATTAGCAATACCTTTTGACATTGATTATCCCTCGACTGTGTATGGCCTAATCATAGACTGCATATAAAAAGTGTCCACCGCCTACCTTCAACTTTATATAAAGTCTATGAGCCTAATAGACAGCTGGCAAACAATACCAGGTAAATAACTACAGTGTAATTTGTGATAATGTAGATCTCTTGAGTTTAACACGTAGTGATCAACAACAACAACGTGGTTACTTGATAATCTGTTGAGGACCAACCGAATGCAGCGAAACAATCCTGTATTAGACGGTAAAGGTACGGTCACATGACCTGACAAAGGACGTCACGCTTCTGATGCGGGTAATAAAATAAATACTGATCGGAGCGATCACAGCCTGTAAACCGCATATATCTGTAGTGTGATAATGAACTAAACACGACGATAAAAAAACGTCAGCGTTGAACAAAAGGTGAACTCTGTCGGCGAAGGAAACGCACGCTTGAATCCAACCGGAATGTTGGCTTCAGATTCACAGGACAGATGTTTCATGTGATCTAGAAATAAAAAAATTAAAAGAACTGGGTTGTAAAGAGCGCCACCCACAGAAACTTTCTAAACAGGCAGTCCAACAGAAAACGTCTCACAGACATGACCCCAGCTGTCACTTCCACAGTCAACAACATATCATGAACAAAATGACCGAATAGTTATTAGACACTGGAAGCAGCCAACATGTGGTGCATGGTGGCTTTAAGGGAAAAATTTGGACACAAATTTTCAGATTATTTTTGTCACAATAAATCAGATGGGCAGAAGAATCAACATGACTGAACATTTAGCAAACAGAAACCGGAATTACAGACTTAAAACTGGTCAGATCTTTAGCAAGTTTTGGCAAAAAAAACCATCTATCATTCAAGTGTATCAGAAAACACTGAGTAAAAAGCAACTTTTGTGACTATAAGAATAGTATACGAATTGCTAGTGGCATCAATGAAAGCCTCCATCCAAGTTACATTTAAAAACTTGACATAACGGCTCATTATTGACATTTTAAGTGTCCCCTACATCAGACGTAAATTATTTCAGTGATTTGTCTCGACTGTGAGCAGTGTTAAAGCACCTTTTTTTTGGTCATTTTCAAATTTCAGATTAATTGCCACTTTTTGTCTTGATTCCCTATTTGGATTTTATTCCATCACGTGTTGAACATTTCAAACTTGCTAACTGCCACTTTAAATGAACAGAAACACATGCATTGTTATGTCGAGGAGGAAGATTTGACAACTTCATCAAATCAAATATTTCACTTATTTCTTGTTTTGTAGCGTTTCACTGAGCCAAATGTTAGACTTTGGTTCGATATAGAGATTAACGTTCTTGCCAAAATAAAAGTCCTTTTTTTCATCGTCACTGTTTCAGTCAGCACAGTTTTAGTTTCAGTTATGTTTTTTTTTTTTTTTTATTCTCATTTGGATTTGAGTTGGATGCGATAAGATTTAAAGGCCAAATAAAATCATAATATATCTATATTTGATATCTTTTTCAATGCGACCTCCTTCAAACTTTAAGGGAAGTGATTGTTTCTTTTGGATCACGTCTTTTTTTTTTAATGCCATAAAATACATTAAGACAAAAAATCTAAATAATTTCTTAAATCCTTCCGTCGCTGTTGAAATATATTTAAGATCAAAGCTGCCTACAGCCAGTATTTTGTGGCAATTTTTTAATTGTGTGGAGATTAACATCCAACCAAAGACCTGATCAGGAGCCTTTTGAGGGACAGTATTTAATAACATCTGCATGACATTGTGTGTGTGTGTGTGTGTGTGTGTGTGTGTGTGTGTGTGTGTGTGTGTGTGTGTGTGTGTGTGTGTGTGTGTGTGTGTGTGTGTGTGTGTGTGTGTGTGTGTGTGTGTGTGTGTGTGTGTGTGTGTGTGTGTGTGTGTGTTCATTTTGTGAATTATCTTCTCTCTGACAAGCAAAGCAGACAAACTGGTTGTTCATTGTGAATCAATGATTTAGCATTTTGTTCCACTGTAGCTGGTAATGGAATAATACTTTATGATACTATATAATACTTTCTTCTGGACTGAACTAATGTGAGAACACTGAGACAGACGTGTCGTTATATTTCCTCGTTTCAATTCACTGATGCACTTTCCGATCTGTCAGAGCTATTTTCTTTTGAAACCATTTAGTTTTATTTTTAGAGTACTTTTTGATGATTATGTATTTTTGGCTTGTTTTTTTTTTTTTTTGTCCAAATAAAGAGATTCTCAAAAACATCACAAAAGGTCCTGCTCAGTTTCTAAAAGTTCTTTAACTAATCTGATCTCACAATGCGTCATAACAAATTAAACACATTTGAGTTTAATCAGTTTTTAGAAAAGAGCTATATATAAATGTAAGTATTTCATTTGTTTTCCTGTTTTCAAAAGCCCTAACATGTCTTGATTTCACAGATGTAACGCCTTAAAAAGTTATTTTAGAATTTAATTCACGACCTAATAAATTTGAGACTTCATCATTTTCTTTTCGTCACATCACACACTTTCTCTAAAGTTTGGCTAACCTGTATAATAGCCTTCTTCATGTACTTACCTTAATGTGTCACCTGTTTTGGTCATTTTGTGTGAACTCTTGCTGTCTGCATCAGGAATCAGCAAACCCTCTCCTGTTAAAAGCTGAATCAAAAGTTAAGCGGTGGCACACAAACTGTAGAAAAAAAAAAGCATTTTGCAACTCCAAATTATTTTCTAGATATCAGTGTCTCAATAAATCGTTCTTACAGTGGTGCTCAAAAGTTTATGAGCTCATGCTAAAGTTGACTAAAAAGAGGAATAAAAAAAAAATCATCTTTTGGAAATCTTAATGCCTTAATTAAACAAATGAGGAAAAATCCAACCTGTAAGGACACCAATTTTCTTTGTGAAATATAATGTATCGTAAATAAATAACTTAACTCCTATGTTAAATTCCCATAGAGGCAGGCAGATTTTTATTTTTACAGGCCAGTTATTTCATGGATCCAGGATACTATGCATCCTGATAAATCTCCCTTGGCCTTTGGAATTAAAATAGCCCCCCCCACATCATCACATACCCTTCACCATACCTAGAGATTGGCATGGGGTACCTTCCATAAAATCATCTCTCAATGCAAATCAAACTAGCTATTAGGCTAACTGAAATAAAACCATGCCAATCTCTAGGTATGGTGAAGGCTATGTGATGATGTGGGGGGGCTATTTTAATTCCAAATACCAGGGGAACTTTATCAGGATGCATAGTATCCTGGATCTATGAAATAACTGGCCTTGCCTCTATTAACATAGGGGTGTACGTACTTATGCCCCCTGTGTTTTAAGGAAGAACATTTATTTACAATTCATTATTCATTCACAAAGAACATTGGTGTCCTTAAAGGTTGGATTTTTCCTCATTTTTATTAAATTAAGGCATTAAAATCAATTTCTAAAAGATGTTTTTTCTTTTTAGTCAACTTTAGCATGGGTTCATAAACTTATGAGTACCACTGTAAGTCCATTAAATGTTAGAACTATGTTTAAAAATACCTGTCAGAGTCCAAAGAGAGGTCTTCAGATGAAGGAGTTTACAATTATTTAATCAGAGAAAAGAAGAAAATCCTCACAATTAAGTGTTAAAGTGACTAATCATATCGTTTCAGCTGTTTGCGACCCATATGTAATTCAAGAGTCTCACTGAAATTTCATTTTTTTCAGTCTATGGTATTAATAGTACACATTCCTACAGTTTTTAAACACTAAAATTCTATATTTCAAACGTTCATTTAAAATTCCTCAGAGAAAAAGTTGGTTGATTTTAAAGATCCAGGCGCCAGGAGATTTGATTAGTCCAAACTGACCGAGAGAAATCACTTTGAGTTCATTTAAGCTCCCATGTCACTTGCAAACAAACTATTAATAGACTAGATACATTTCAATAATAGACTATTAAAGTTAAATTTATTTCAGTTTAATTGCAGTTGGAAAGAAGGTAGATGGATTCAGTGTTTCTTCTGGTGCTCGTCTGCACACATCCAGTGCATTGATCAAACTTTGAACTTCTATAATTTAACTGTACAGTATTTTGGGTATATAATGTGATTTGAGCTCACCATTTCTGTCTTTTGCACTAAAAAAGGACATCCATTGTTATCCCATCAAACGGCATAACATCACTTTGAGCAGATGGAAGTTTGTTCTGTTTCCACTGAAAGAGTCTTTAGATGATCACAGTTGCTCAGTTCACCTCTCAGGTCATAAATTGGCGACAGAGTCCGAATTGAAACCACAAATATCCAGGTTTAAACCTTTGCAACGTTCAACGCTGACTAAAAACGTCAAATCCAGAAGTGGGGCACCCAGTTAGCTCAGTCGGTAGAGCGGGCGCCCATACATAAAGGTTAACTCCTCGACGCAGCAGGCCTGATTCGACTCCGACCTGCAGCCCTTTGCTGCATGTCATTCCCCCCCTCTCTCTCCCCTTTCATGTCTTCAGCTGTCCTATCAAAATAAAGGCTGAAAATGCCCCCAAAGAAATCCAGAAGAGCTACAAAATGTCCTCGTAAATGCTTGATCGGGATCCCAAACTGTCCAAAAATGAGAATGAATGAGCCTACGTGTAGTTTCCTGCTGTAGTCCATCATCAGCTCTCCCAGGATCCCTCCAGGACCGGCAGGAACGGCAGGTTGGTGCTGCCCAGGTAGGTCCTCCCTCGGTGCTGGAAGACGTCGCTGATGGCCCACGTCAGGTGGCCTTCGGGGTCGTGCAGCGTGTCCACGATCTCGCCCTCCGGTCCCAGCTCCAGGACCAGAGCGTAGCGCCTCAGCAGGAGGCTGTACCAGCTCAGAGGAATCACCTGGAAACACAAACACCTTCACTGTAATACAAGTTGCTGATATACTTTACATCTAAAGAAAATGAACTATTTTGTTAATCGATTAATCATTTCAATCATTTAATGGTTTCAGCATCTTAAATGTGTTAATTTAAAAGGTGCTGTAGGTAGGTCTTTGAAGATCCGGGACTTAGCCAAAAACTTTGAACATCGACAACTTCTCAGTCCCTCCCCCCTTTCAGTTAAAGCCCCAAACTGTCTCCTAAGCCCCTCCCCCCACAAGGGAGAATGAATGCGTGTGCATGAGCAGTGATTGACACGCAGTTAGACATCCCCCCGGGCTCTGTGTGTGTGTGTGTGTGTGTGTGTGTGTGTGTGTGTGTGTGTGTGTGTGTGTGTGTGTGTGTGTGTGTATGTGTATGTGTGTGTGTATATATATATGTGTGTTGTATATATATATATATATATATATATATATATATATATATATATATATATATATATATATAGAAATATTATTATATATATAAAATAATATTTCTTACTGTCCTTTCTGTTTATTTTCTTTATATGTTAAGTGAGTGTTGTACTTTGAGAACAAAGATTAACCCGAGTCAAATCCCTTGTTTGTTTACACAAACCTGGCCAATAAAGCTGATTATGATTCTGATCAGCTGTGTTGAAGATGCAAAAACCAATGTAAAGTTTTGTGGTACTTGAGTATTTCCATTTTCCGCTACTTCATACTTCTACTGCAGTACATCTCAGAGGGAAATACTTTTTACTACTTTTTGCACTACATTTATCTGACAGCTACTAGTATACTTTACATTAAATAAAGCCTATGATGAGCTTGTCTGTGTGTTGCCAGCAGGGATTTCCCCTCTGATCTCCATAGTGATTATTAAACACCGTTCCATAAACTAAAAACACACGGACCTTGGCCAGGAAGCGTTTGACAGCCGGGTACGGGGCGATCATGTCCAAGAAGGGAGGCGTGACCTTCCGGAACCGTGTCGTTGTTATGCCAACCAGGAATGTTCCGTGGTCGCTTAGGCGGATGTTGTCTGGGTAACCAATCATGTTGTCCATGACGATCTCCTTGTTGCCAGCCTTCGGGCCCTTCAGCCAAAACCTGAGAGTGGACAGAGAGTGAGCTGAGTGATGTTTATCTGCAGTCGCGTGCGCGTGTGTGTGTGTGTGTGTGCGTGTGTGTGTGTGTGTGTGTACCTCAGCAGGCGTGCGATGCTCGTCTCCGCCAGCAGCAGGAAGTGTTCGTCAGGCGACAGGACGATGCCGTTGGGCATGTAGAGGGAGTCCAGCAGGACCTTCACACTCCCTGTCTCTGGATCGTAGGAGAGAAGACGGCCGAGGCTGTTCAGCTCGATCACCTGAAACATCAAACAGTTACGTTTACATCGCTACGTTTGTTTTTAAGCGTAAGGAGCTTTGAGCCAAAAGCGATCTTGGTGCACACACGTTTTTAGCTCCAGTAGAAGAACTAATCTGTTTAAACTAACATTCCCAAATGGCATATCTCATGAACATTCTCATATACTGGGCATGCGCGTGAAGGGTAAAAAGGAGGCAGCGTGTATACTCTGCCCTTTGCTGGTAGTTGCCATGGTAACGTAAGTAGCTTAGTCTCAGAGAGACTCAGACGTCATGACCTAATCAGGCGGCGAAGCGTTGGCGCCGGTGCAGGTGTTGCCAAAGGTCTCCGTTTGCGGCCGTTGAGACTGCTACACAACCCCGCAGACTGTTTTCAGACTGTTTTCAGACTGTTTTCAGCAGGAGTGTTTTCAAATATCTCCGCTTTAAGGGCTCGGAAACGCCAGAGCAGGGGGAATGCGAGGTGCAAACGTAGCAAAAGATATTAGTTTTTAAACCAAAATGTAGCAACGTAAATGTAGCCTCAGTTATCCTTTAGTTTAGCCGAGTTTAGTTTATTGTTTTAATTTGAAGATTTCCTACGAAAAACTAGAAATGTGCGTAAAATAAAATTTTCTGTCACATTAAATTTGCACGTTAATAAAATCAATTACTATTTAATTTAGCTTTAGCTCAGTTAAGTTTTGCCAAGCTCAGCTAACTACTTTCATTTGTTTAATTGGGACCATAATTTATAAAATGAATATCATGCTGTATGGAAGAAGAAACTAGTGATTGAGAGTAGCCTGACGTGGTCATACTCAGATTCTAGTCAGAATGTGAACATCCCGACCTCGAATGTTGTGGGCGGGGCTAAATTTGGCTGGCATCCAGGCTAGATTGAGACCAGACTCATTATGAAAATGTTTACTGAGGTAATATATGAAGTGAGAAGTAGGCTCATTTCCATTACATTACACTATACATTACAGGTCATTTAGCTGACACTTTTATCCAAAGTGACTTACAATTGCTATATATGTCAGAGGTTGCACACCTCTGGAGCAACTAGTGGTCTTGCTCAGGGACACATCGGTTGATGTATCGCAGTGGGAATCGAACCCAGGTCGCCCACACCGAAGGCATGTGTCATATCCACTGCGCCATCACCACCCATTTCCCCATCAACTATTTTTACAACCAGTGGAGTCGCCCCCTGCTGGAAATGAGATGGAATACAGGTTTAAGGCACTTGAAAGATCTCTTTAAAGTGCCCATATCATGAAAAAAACACTTTTTCTGGGATTTGGGGTGTTCTTTTGTGTCTCTGGTGCTTCCACACAAATACAAACTTTGAAAAAAATCCATCCATGCTGTTTTGAGTGAGATACAGGTTTCTGAATGTGTCCTGCTTTCAGTCTCCTAGTGAGCTGTTCAAAATCGACTGTGACGTCACAGTCCGAAATGAGCTGGCTAACCACAACTGTTAGCTCGTAGCGTTAGCGTTAGCCAGCTAACGGTAACGCTAGCATGCTAAATGAGCATAATATAGGCGAAAATTTTTTGTATGGGTAATATCGCTGCACATAGAAAACCGTAGCAGATGATATGTCCGTGGTCCCGAGGTCCAAAACGCACAGAAAAACAATCAAAGACGAGATGTAATATATCTTTGATAATAGCAGCGCAGCTAATCATTAATGTTGAAAAAACCGGGGGGTTGTTTGGGGGCAGCGATTGAAGTTTGTTTTCCCAAAATTGAAAGCCAGACTGTCATGGCGGCCGTTCAGAATACGATCTCATATTGTACTAAAATAGTTCACTGAAACATGTTTCTGAAAACTGATTTTGATTTTGAGAGACTCTAGTCACCTCATTCCGCCCGTCATTCGACCCGAACATGTGAGGTCGGCCAAAATGAACGCCGACAGCCCCTCAGACGGACGACGGCGCGGGACACACCGAACAGATTTGAGTCACTGACCTCGCCAGACTGTCCCACGGCCGACTCAAATCTGTTCGGTGTGTCCCGTGCCGTCGTCAGTCTGGGGGGCTGTCGGCGTTCATTTTGGGCGACCTGACATGTTCGGTCGGCGGCAGGGCAGTCGGGACTCACCCGGAAATGACGAGCAGAATGAGGTGACTAGAGTCTCTCAAAATCTGACGAAAATCTTTTAAACTGACCTTTGTTGAGCTGAAATGAAGAAAGATTCAGCAACTGCACACGGCCTGTTTCTCGCTTAAAATGTTTTCAGAAACCTGTTTCAGTGAACTATTTTAGTACAATATGAGATCGTATTCTGAACGGCCGCCATGACAGTCTGGCTTTGAATTTCCGGAGAAAACAAACCCATGTGACGCGTTCGTCCAATCAGCTGCCGGTTTTCATTTCTTGGGCAACATTACAGATTAGCGCCGCCTGCTGTTATAGAGATGTATTACGTCTCGTCTTTGTGGTCTGTTCTGTGGCGGTTTTTTGGACCTCGGGGACGCGACTGATCATATTGACGGGGTTTCTGTCAACGGTCGCCCGTCGGCTATATGTGTCTACACCATTAAGTCTGAACTGGTCCATCTCGTCCCCTGATCTCACCTCCAGTGTGACGTGTCTGCGTCCCCAACGACTGGAGGAGTCAGTGAAATAAATGATCCCAGTTTGGGAAGAAATCTCCAGCCCGTTCAGGAAGGCAAAGGGAACGCCATCAGCACCTGAGGAACAAAGAAAAGAAGGATCACAGACAAGGGATTTATTTCAATCAAGTTGTCTTTATTTAACATGCATACCAAACACACACAAACACACACACACACACACACACACACACACACACACACACACACACACACACACACACACACACACACACACACACACACACACACACACACACACACACACACACACACACACACACACACACACACACACACACACACACACACACACACACACACACACACACACACACTATACCTTGTGAATTAGCCAGCAGCAGAGTCTTTTCTCCAGTTTGGGGGTTGACGCTGTGCAGCCCAAAGTATGAGTCAGCAACTATCAGCTGGCCGCGACGATCCAAACGCACACCGTGAGGACGACCACACACAGGCTCATAGTCTGTACTGCTGCCTGCAGACACACAACACCAGAGTCAAGATTTACAACTAAGGAGAGAAGAAATAGAAACACAATTTTTAGGCAAACAATCATTTTGTGATTATAACTAAAACAACTCACTCTTTCATTTCAAACTAAGGCATCAATTTCACTCATCCAGGATTTTAAAAGAGGAAAGATCTCTTAACCCTTGTGTTGTCTTCACCGTCGTCCATGAACTTGTCATTCCGGGTCAAAATTGAAAAATGCGCTTTGTTTACAACTTTTTGGACGCTTTTTTATGCTTTTTAAAACGTTTTTATCCCTCTTTTCAACGTTTTTTTTTTTAATTCATGGTCAATTATTTGCCTTTATCCACTTAGTCATTATATCCACATTACTGATGATTATTTATCAAAAATCTCAATGTGTAAATATTTTGTGAAAGCACCAATAGTCAACACTACAATATCGTTGCGGTATCGTTATCGAGGTATTTGGTCAAAAATATCATGATATTTGATTTTCTCCATATTGCCCAGCCCTAATTTGACTAATAAAATAGTTAAGATCAGAGGATGTTGAGTGAATCACAGACTGGTTTATTTCAAAGTTTGGTCGGGATGCTGTTCTGAAACCATTTAAAATAAAAAAAAATTAAAAAGCAATGAAATTAAATAAAACAACCAAAATTCAATGCAAGTCATCAATAATTTTACCTGCGATCCATGGATGTACTGTATATGTTGTATGGGTTCCATACAACGTACATGCATGCATACTATAAATAAAATTGAATTGAATGCATCCAAGTTATTTTGGGGCAATTTGGTTGTAAGAAACACATATTTCTGATATAAAAACTTTGAACACATCATCACACAGTAAAAAAGGGGAAAAAGAGAAAACATAACTGAATTTTGCTGCTCAGCAGAATGTTTATCCAGTAAAATTGTGTTTTTATAGTCTGATTTTAACCATGATTTTTTTTCCACACTTTAGATAATAAATTAGGATAAAACTCAATCCATTAGCTGTTGGAATTTCAGAGCTCATATCAAACTAAACTATATATAAACTAAACTAATGAAAGTTGGGATGCAAAAAAGAACTTCCTTCATCTATTGAACTTGAAAACCAAAATACTGCAGGATCAGAAAACTTAACTGATGATGTCATGGATTAATAAAGAGTTGTTGTGTTATTAACAAAGCTCATTAAGAGTCTTAAAGTAGAATTCCGGTTGATTTCAACACGTAGCTCTGTTGTTTTTGGTGCTGCCTACACCGTGTTATCCTCCTGCTAGCGTTAGCACCCAGGAGGCTGAAACTGGGAAAGTTTTAAATGTGCTTTTAGCCTCTTAACATGTTCGAGATGTCATCACAAGTGCCTACCCATGTGAAGTGATTCCTTCTGAGTGAACACAGTGAATCTGACTCCAGTAGATGTGAAAGAAATGCATGCAAGAAAAGAGGAAGGATGCACAGAAATAAAACACAACCACATTCTGGTAAATCCTGTCCCATGTGTGTGATGAGAGTGAGGCTGTCATCAGGACCGATCCTCCACAGCTTCCCGTCCACTGTTCCTGTGTACACATTACCTGAAACACAACGCAAACTGCTGATTCAGGGTGAAAGTTCCCAGAAACAGCTTTCAGACTATCTTGGGACACTTAAAACCTCCATGGAAACCTGTATTATATCTTATTAATTCATCTATAAAAAAGGTATAGAAAATAGACAAAAAACCCAACTACAAAAACAAATGTGTCATAAAACCGGCTATCAAAGCAGATATTTTCAACATCTGGAGACATACAGGGGGCCACAAGGGACAAAATACCTTACCTATCACAAGCAAAGGTCAGAGGTCACTTCCCAGCCAGAACTCTTTGTATCTACAAAGCTTAAATGACACACATAAAATCCAGCACGCTCACCCTGCTCATCTGCAGTGAAGGATTCTGGTCCGTGTAGTTTCCCAGTAAACAGCCTGTGGCCCTTCTGCAGACGGGTGTTGACAGCGAGCGGCCCCTCGAGGGCCGGAGGAGGCCCCTTCAGTCTGGAGGAACAAATTTGGATTTAATAGTTACCGGCAACTGCAGTAAAACTCCACCGTTTGTTTAGTTATGTGCTAATATAAAAGGTCATAGGTAATTTTATGTATCCCTCGTTACTTCTTTAAAAAGTTTTGAGAGAAGTTACTGACTGTACAGTATATTGCCTACTGTCTCTAGAGTTGTAAGGGTGTGTGTGTGTGTGTGTGTGTGTGTGTGTGTGTGTGTGTGTGTGTGTGTGTGTGTACTTACACGTGTGGTTTGGGGTCTATGGGAGAAGGCAGCAGGTAAACACCAACCGCCACAGCGAGCAGAGCCGCTAATAACGATCTCTTACCCAACCTGACAGAGAGCAGAAATAACAAACATATATATAAACAAACTGTCTTATTTATTACCTCTTTTAGATACTAAAGACTCAGACGGCAGTCATGTTGACTGTTTTAAATGGATTGAACTTTTCTAGGGAACACATCATACTTTTCTAAGGGCCAAAAATCTGCCAATAAACTCCCAAATATTTAAGAATGTGTAGTATACAAAAAATAAAATAAAAGTTTATTTAACATTCTTTGAACTCTAAACACATACAGCCTTTATGATAAACTCATAGCACCTTAAACAGTTCAATTTAAACCTCAACTTTGCAAAATAAAGAAAACTCAGAGGTAGGCCTACTCATTTCATGCACATTTGACCTGAATTTAAATATGAAAAACTTTAAGAGTGTTTAAAGCTGCAAAATGTCTTTGCAGTTCACAGCGTGCAGTTATAATCAGTTAAAAGTCAACAGTGTCGTGTGACACATGGTGAAGTGAACTTTGACATGTTTAAGATGTTTTCACACAGGCTCTATAATCTGTAACACTGCATGTTAGCTTACACAAAAAGGTAAACCCATCAACATACAGGACAATGTGCAAGTAAATAAATACGAGTGTTTTTTTTTTCCCCCTTTAAATGTGAACGAATTCCTCTGGAGATTAGTTCTTTGTTTCCTTCTATCATAAATCATTTGAGAAGTCACTCAGAGTGGACAAAATGTGGCATTGTTAACAGAAAATAAGAGAAGTCGCAAAATGTGTGTGGGGAACGAGTGACTAACAGTTAGGTACGTTATGCTACTTTGCACAAGTTTAAATATGCGACCTGGCACCTGCTGTCAGCCAAACATTCCCAACTGTGTCCTTTTTTTGTCTTAGAACCTGCATATAATACATCATAATAACATTGACAAATCCCGAGCTAGCTAAATCAATGATAAGGAAGCAGGAATCTGTTTGGGTCAAATTTAAACTTTATGCTATCTTTAATTGATTAATATGACGACGTCGCTGCGTTTACAACAACAACAACGTACGTATAGACAGAGTTCTGAACGCAGTTTTTCGACGCAGAAAGAACCTTCGCACATTTAAAATTATTTTAAGTGTCAAACTTACATTCTTAATCTTGAGTTTTTCCTTTCTCCTGCTGGATAAAAAGATCTGACTGAATGAATGACAGTGATACGGAAAGCAGAGTAAAACAAACCGCGAATATACCAAAACATCCGGAGAGGACCTTCAAAATAAAAGTGTTTCTGGTCCATGGCTTCATATTGCATTTGCTGTGTGGGAGAGCACCTCTGCTATTTTTCATTGTATTAAAGTGTATTTAATTTTTTAAGGTTAGCTATAAAGCCCTGCAGGAAACCCTGGTGCTAAAATTATAGTTTTAACTGGGGAGACAGGGCCATAATATTTTGTGATGATGCATTGAAAGGATAAACATGTGTCAGTCTGAGCTTTTACTTTGAAGGCAGCGTTGACTCTAGCTTTCAACATGACAGAGTTTAACAAATGGCAAGGGGGAGTTCCCACTTTAGGTTATGTGAGTTGGGGTCAAACAGAGAGCAAGAGGAGGTGCCTCTGCTCTATTTACTGACAAATAGCTGTTCGGGGTCTTTATGCTAAGCTAACCCTTTCCTGGCTGTCGCTTCATATTTAACAGACAAATACGACAGTGGTATCAATCTTCTCATCCAACTCTCTGCAATAGAGCGAATCTGCTTATGTTGAACTATTCCAGCTCAAGTGTTAAAAATCTCAAAGAAGACCATTTGAGATTAAGTGTACGGGGGGGTTTGGATATTTTAAAAGGGTAAAAAAAAAGTCCAAGATTTATGCTACACTGATGCAAGTGTCCATAGGAGAACTCCCAATAGTAAAGAAATGGGAGCGAGATCTGAGCCCTGAAGGGAATGCAAATAATTGGGAGACACTTTGGGACAATATTTTCCATTGTTCCAAGAACCCAAATCACCAGCAGATCCACTTCAACATATGTCATAGGACATATTGGACTCCTCAGAAGACATTCATCTCCAAAGGCATTCCTACTCCCTATTGTACGTTCTGTCAACCTGAACAAACTGGAACTTTCCTGCACATGGTCTGGGAGTGTGAACAGGTACATGAGTTCTGGAATAAAACAACATCAATAATATCTAATGTGATAGGATGTCAAATTCCTACTGACCCGATTGATTTTTTACTTAATGACGACTCTAAATTACACCTGCTTGGGAGACAGAGGAAAATTTGGCTAGCCAGCTCAACTGCAACCAAGAAAATGATAGCTCAACGTTGGCTCCCCCCCCCCCCGATCGCTATGTATAAAACAGTGGTTGGCGTATTTTCTTTACATATGCTTGAGCTCTGTACAGCAAGGATTAAGTTTATCTGTAGGTAAATCAAATGTTTTTAAATGTGTTAATTCAGTAAGAATCTTAAGTTAATTTGGCAAATATAGGGCTGCAACTAACAATTATTTATTTTCAACATCCATTAATCTGCCGATTGTTTTTTGGTCTATAAAATATCAGAAAATAGATCACAGTTTCCCAGAGTGAAAGGTTATGTCTTCAAATATCTAGTAAATAAATAGACTAATCTTCCAGCTCTTTTATATATTAAAATAATCCATTTACAGTATCTTAATTCAACTACAAAAAGTGTTAGAGGAAAAGACTGAGGTGCAGCGACGTCACAAAATCCTAAATAAATCAAAATAAGAAGAAAACAAAAGTTGCAAAATCTGCACAAAAAAAAAAAAAAACACATGAAAACAGTCATTTTGTTTTAATTTCACCTTTAATAGCTGCAGCCTGCCTTGTGTTGAGGAAAGGCCACATTTGGTAACGATTTAAAGAGAAACCACAAGATACCGACAAAAATAAACCTGCCTCAAGTTAACTGCTTTCGCCTGCAGAGAGAACTGCAACAAAAAGCAAGATGTGATGAAACCCTCTGTTCCTCCTACAGCTTTGTTTTTCTTTCAAACTTTAAAAAAGGCACTGCGGCGGTCAGAGCTTTCAGACCTGAGCTCAAAGGCCAAACTTCAACTAAATCTTGCACTAAAATATATAGCTTCCATTGACTTGAATTGTGAGTAGACAGATTGACAGAAAAAAGGATAATGTGTCATTATGAAGCATCTTCTTTTCATCCTCTCTTTTGATTCTAAACACGACAATCATTTTGGATTATGCAGCTCAGGTCTGAAATTAAAACCTGTGACCTTTTTTTGTGTGTAAAACAAACAGAGAACTTTGTGTTTCTGAGCTCGGATGCTTACGAGGATCTCATCATGTGAGATACACCTGATCTGTTCTCTATATAATCAACAAAAAACAGCATAATTGGAAAAAATATCAATAAATGGCAGAAGAGCTATACACAGATCTTTGGCATTTGACATTACAGTCTCTGGATGTTCAAACTAAACACATATCGCACAAAACAGAAGATCTTAAGAGCCTAGAAACTGCTCGGAACTTTAAGCTGATAGGTCAGATATATAATTTAGGAGCTGCTGAGAAAACTCCCCACAAGGCCCATTTAGTAGTGGCCGTTCTGGAGCTTTCAATCATATGAAATGATCACGACATAAGTTTCCAAGAATATGAATAAACTTTGAACCTCAGCTTTGGATGAAAAGAACTTACAGTTCAAGTGCTCAGAAAAAATGTAAACTAGATTTTCTAAAGTTCCATTTGGTGATGAAGATCATGTAAAATGATCAAAAGCTCCAGAACAGCTGCCATCTAAATGTGCGATTTATAAAACCACAACAAAGTAAATAAATATTCTTGTATCGAGTATAATTCCAATTGTCCTTTTACACCACTTAATGCTGATATGTCCACTTTATATTCACTGACAACATCTAAATATTTTGGGATGCACAAAAATAGTTTTGTTAAAAAAGATAATCTTATTAAATATCTTTAATTAAACATTTTGGGGCACTCTCAAACGTAAGAAAACAGCAGAAAATGCCAATAATTACTCCCCAGAGCCAACGACAACATATTAAAAACTGGTTGTTTTGTGCGGACAACGATATTCAGTTTGTCAACATATAAAACAAAAGAAAGAAGCGAGTCCTCACATTTGAGAAGCTGGAACAGAAGCAGGTTTGGCATATATTTTTACTTGATAAACGATCAAAATAGTCTCAGAATATCTGTCTTATGATCGACTCGACTAATTGTTGAAGCTCCAGTCAAAACTGAATGTATAAAAGAAACTCTAGGAAGCAAACTACTAAACTTGTTTTCCCAAAACTTTCAACCACATCTCATCAGCAATTAAACAATCAGCATTACGTGGTGTAACATGACAATTGTTGGAGAAACTAGATACGATAAACCATGTGAATATTTTGTCACGATTGAACAGCCTTAAAACAAGATATCTGAATACATACCAGGTGTCATATATCAACTCTTCATTCATTAACACTACTGGCCCAAAAGCTTTTCATAATAAAGCCTAATTTATATTCCGAGCAGATCCGACAGCATTTGAAAAACATTATGTTTTCAATCATTGTCACTCCAAAAATGTATTTCCAAATGCCGCCTGACCCCGTTTTATCTACGACAACGCATGCTTTAATGTGGAGCATGCCCAGTAGTGTGTACAGTAAGCATGTATGTAAAGAGAGACAAAACAGGAACACATGCGCGATTCAACAAAACGTTTCACAGTCTACAGCTAAACTCAAAGTATACGGAAGCTCATTGAGACAAAAAACAAAAGAGTTTAAAATAACTAACTTCTGTCACACTGTACTTCCATTTGTTTAAAAAAAAATAAAAAATAAAACAATGAGTGGAGCTTAACAAGATCTTTCAAAATAGATTATAGTGTATATGGTGTTAAGATTAAGTCAGAATGTCATGGCGGTAGTTTAAACAGGAGAAAAAAGAAAAATCAAAAAACCCGTCTTCCCTGAATTCAAAGTTAAAGTGCCCGAAATGTACTGATACGACCAGTCTTTGATGTGTTTTAACAGCCGACGTTGTTTATCAGACACACAAACAACAACATGGCTTTAAGATTAATTGACTGTTTTCATGCAGACTTTTGTATCATTTTTAATTATATTATAGGGAAGCAAAAAAAAAGAAGGCCAAAATAGTTTGAGCTTTAGAGCGACTGAACGGCTAATTCATGTGAGTTGTTTGAAATATCCAGTTGTTAAATTCAAGTTCAATTCTTGGTCGCCCAAATGTTTTTAGTTTAAATTTTGGTGTCTGATATAGACCAGTTTAAGCGACTTGATTTTATGACTTGACTTTCATTTTTAAATCCGGAAAATGACTAATTAAATTTGATCAAACTGAATATTGTGTTTTTTTGTTTTGTTTTTTTTAATAGTTTTTTTATACACTTACATTTTCTATCTGAATTTGTGAACCCTAAAATTTAGTTTTTACAGTACAGCACAACTTGAAATGACTTGCTGGGAATGTCAAAGAGGGGAATTAAAACCACATTAGGCATTCAGCTGCTTGTAAGATTCAAATTTTTTGGACCTTTTTTTTTTTTTATTTGCTTCCATAGCATTAACCCAGTGTTTGATAGTAGCATAAACGAAGGTTAAAACCCTTTAAATAAAACTCTAAACTATATATGTTTTTTCCCTTCAGTAGGAAGAGGGCTCTAATATTTTTTGCTCCAGGCAACACCACAAAAATACCTTTGGTTATAACAAAAAAAATAAATCTATAAGATAGTTTGACACAGAAATGAGAGTAGTAGCAGTATTTGTCCACTAGTTGGTGGCATTGTACTTCATTCAGTACCTGCAGCTCAAACAATGAAGCATTTTACATCTTTTTTTAATGAGTAATGATATATTTTAATCTGATCTATAGTTTGTCCAAATGATTGTCTTTGTGATTTATCTCTACTTGTTTGTCTGTTGTTTTCTCAAATATCTGAATTACTGCTGATTCAAAAAGCAAAAAAAAAAAGCCTCTTTGGTCTCTAAGCCATAAATGATACACTGCATATATTTAAGACGACATAGCATATATATATTTAAGGCAGCTATTTACTTTCATGAACCCTTACTGCACAAAAACGCCTAAAATGTTATACCTTCTTTTGCACTTGCTGATGTATATCTTTCATTCATATCCTTTATACTACCATCCTTTCTTTCTTTCCTTCCTTGTTTCCCTCTTTAATATTTTCTCCTTTTATCCACCAGAAAAAAAAAGCTGAAACAGCAGGTTGACAAGGAAGTCAAGGCTGCACGTTTCAACTTGAGATAAGAGCACAAAAACACAGGCGTTTTTAAATGAATGCCTGCAGACAGATGGACAGGAGACACAATGCAGCCAGTTTTTCTATCCTCCTGTTTTCTGCAGCTATCAGCACTTACAGGCCTCCTTTTCTCTCAGCTGTGGATTACAGGAGCTTTCATTAATGCAAAAAGCGAACAAGCAGTTAATCACGGTGACTTGTTCTAGGATAATCCGGTCACTCTCCAACAAGGTTATGGTCACACTGCTTTTACAGCAGTCTTTCCCATGTCTTCTGTATTTTTTCCTTCCTTGCTCCATCTATTGTTTTCTCGTCTACTTCCTCTAAACTACTCGGTCAACTTCCAGAAACAGTCAATCTCACTCCTCCCTCCTCTGACCATACAAAGGTCAGGGGTCCATCCAAACTATGCTGGTGGTGTGAAAACGCAACCAAAGGCTTCAAAAATCCAACCAGTTAATCTTCATCATTGTCACTCGTCTTCACTCACCAGAACAAACAATCTTTACAACCAAAACTAAATTCCTCCCTGTGCTCACAAGCTTCTATTTGACGCTATCATTTTTCCGTAGAAACCTTTCCTCTTCAATTATGTGTAGAGTTTGTGTCCGTCTGTTTTCAGTCACATGAAACCTAACCTCTTTTTTATTTCTCCGTACCTCCTTCTACAACATTCAGTTTCACGCCAACTACTATGGAGTCTGAAATGTGCCAATAATAATAAAAATTATTAAATATAGCAATTGTTAATTGAATATTTAAAATTGCAAAATAATTATGTATAAAAAATAAAATGGAAGTAAACCTATCTATTTTTTATTTTAGTTTCTATATTGTATACGTGAAAGATGATAAAAGCAGGACGATGATTGATATAGCAGTCAAGAGATATGTCACATTTTGGTTCTTATTTGCTAAGATATGTAATGGACGATGGCATACAAACATCCTGAAAAATTATAAGGAAAAGTTCCTTCATAACAAAAAGCCAAATAATAACCCTATTTGATTCTTTGTTTATAATGGACTTGCTAAATTATGACCTTGTTATTTTATTGTTTATTTTGCCATATTTATGTTATATTAAAAGCACATAAACAATAACAAAATATATATAATTAAAACACAATTTGGCACACTTGAGACTCCATACATGCATTCAGGCTACTTGTTCCTTTCTTACGTCAGAAATATTTCTCAACTTTCAGGGTAATTAAAGCAAAACGCAAAGATGATGAAGACTTCTTTACCTCCAGGGTCTTCTCTAAACTATCTGGTATTCCTGTCATGTAGCCACAGCTGATGCTCGCGTCGTGTATTTACATGTAGTAGCAGTCTGGATTAACTATTCTCCGTGTCTGTGTCAGCAACCAGATTGGTGCTCCGCCTCTGTACAAAAAACTAAAATAAGACTTTTTTTTGTTTCAAGATAACAAAACAATAAAAAGCTTCACCCATATAAATAAAAATAAAAATATGTACAGACCTTTAAAACAAACAAAATTAAATAAAACTCTGACTCAACATATGGCCTTGAGTCTTTCACAAGTTTAAAAAGGATAAAGAGGGGAAAGGTAGAGGAATCCGATAAATTATGTGACAGCAGGACAGAGTGAGAGAAAAAAGAAGAGAGGGATGGACGGAGAGAGGGAGAGAGGATGAATGAATATGGCACAATTAAGTGAATCTTTGGTGTGAGCAGGCAGCGGTTTGAATTCTTTAATCCAGGCTGGATCAAACTCCAGCATCCGGATTTTGTCCATTCATCCTTTGCTTGCCGTCTGTCAGTTTATTTTCTGTCTTCTTTATATCATCCCTCTTTCGGTCTGTATCATCACTTCTTCCAGCCGTTGGATCCTCAATTCTCATTTTACGTTCACATCCCTCTCTCCATCAAAATTTACACAATTTTTCTTCTCTGAGAAAAAAAAAAAAAAAATCCTCCATCCTCTAGGGGGCAGTAGTCTTGTTTTATGGAGGGTCATCCTCTAAGAGGACCCTCTGACCTCCCTCTGTGCCTCCAGCAGTCTCTGGCGGTAGGCCTGGTAGCGGCGAATCACCGCCTCCTTCTGCTCATCCTCCTCCTTGTCGAGGATCCGCAGGAAGTTCCGCAGCTCAGGGATGGAGAACGCATCCCACTGAAAAGAGCAGCAGGAAAACTGCATTTAGTTTCTGTATGGATGGTACTTGACTGTTTAGTTGTTACTGTACATGTAGCTGAAGCAAAGGAAGAAAAAGTTGGAGGAAGAGAAAAAGAAAATGAGGGTGAAGAGGAGACAGAAGAAAAAGGGAATGGGAGGAAGAGAAGGACAATGAAGAGGTAAGAGTAGGAGGGAAGAAAAAGCAGTAGACAAAAAGAAAGATGGATAAATGAAGGGAAGGTAGGGAAGAAAAATGAGGAAAAGTAAAATGGAGGAGGAAGTTTTGGGGTCAAGATTACCGGGCAGAGAGGAAGAAGAGTAGAAAGGATTACAGAAAATTAAAAGAAGACAAAGAAGAAGCAAAGGATTGGTAGATAACCAGTAAAAGAAAAAAAAAAAACGTGGAAAGTTAATGTACTTTTGACTTACTATCTCATAAATGATGACTACGACACAATTATAGGATACTAAATCAAAATTGTGAAATTTGTCTTACTATCGCATGATTTTGAGTTATTATATTATTGAGTTATTGTGTATGTAATTGTATTGTATGTTTGTAACTCTTTTGCTGCTACTTGGCCAGGACTCCCTTGAAAAAGAGGTTTTTAATCTCAATGGGATTTTCCTGGTTAAATAAAGGTAAAAAAATAAATAAAAATTATATAAACATTTTTCAGTAAGTCAAAGCTTTGACTTGTTATTTAATAATTTTGACCAACCATTTTTATTTCATCATCACTAACCTTTTCTCTGTTTTTCTACCTTTTCCTGTCAGAAATTTTCCATAAAAAGCAGTAAATTAAAAAGAAAAGGAGGGAACGAGAGGGGAACAAGAGATTGGGGAAGAGACTTTAACTAATGGAAAGAGACGAAGAGAAGGATGAAGAGAAGCAGGGAAAAAGGAGAATGAAGGGAGCACAGACAAAGAGGAGAAGAAAGAGAAATAATAGGAACACATATTTAGCTGTAAATTGCATTTCAGAAGACGGAGAGATACTGAAGAGGCAGACAGAGGTGGAAGTGTTACCATGACTTCTCCAGTCTGTTGTTCTCTTAGTACGAAGCTGAGTGTGTCGTCTTCGGGTCCTGCCACCAGACGAAGAAACAACGGCTGCTCGCCATCCGCCAGCTTACACACATACACTACAGGACACACACACACACACACACACACACACACACAGATTAATTTAGACAGTACATTATGTGCAGTCCTTTAAGCCACATGCATGCAGGCACCACTGCGGTTGCTGCAGTTGCATTTTGCACTGTGTGCATATAAACAGGCATGGCAGAGGATGAAAGGATGGGTGCGGCACTTTACGAACACAGTCATTTACAAAAACAGAGTGCAAGAGAGAGGGAACCATGTTGTTGAACCGGCATTACAACAAACAGAAACCAACAACACTGGACTTTTAGGGCCGCTCCCCATACGGATAATTGAACAAAAGTTTTATAGCGATACGAGAGCAGATGTAAGAGTGGTGTCAGTCGTCTCATCTAACTCTCAGCAAGAAAACAAGTAAGCGTATTTTAAGATAAGAAGATCGATACCACACTGTTAAATATGAAGCTAAAGCCGGTGTAGCTTAGCATAAACACTGGAAACAGAGGGAAACAGCTAGGCTGGCTCTGTTTTATGCACCTTTAAAGCTCAGTAAATAACATAGCAAACTCCAGGAAGTCACTGCACCTGATCCAAGAAATAGTTCAGCCCGTAATCCCCAGTTTTTACATTTGGGTTTTTGTATAAATTAAACATCTATTCCTTTAAGAGACTAAAGCCACTGATCCAGGCAACTGTTATCTCAAACAGGTCTTAGAACATCTTGTACAGTATATTTTCTTTTTTCCGACCTCAACTGGTGTCAGTCCTTTTGTCCTGAAACTGAAGGCCATTTCTACATTTCTACACCAAAGCTCCACCAACCCAACAACTTGTTTTTAATTACTCGAATGAAAGTTTTTGTCTGGGAAGTTTATATATGAGCTCATGTACGCACAAAGTCTACACATACATTTGTTGTCAGATGCCTGTCTAGACACTGTCATTTATTAGCAGTCTTTCTGTATGTCTCCAGTAATGAGGTAAAAAAAAAAAAAACAGACCAGAAGCTTATACAGTATGACAGCAGTAAACACAAAAAAAACCTCTATTAAAGTTTGGGGGCAAAATGCTTCACAGACTTCAAACAAGATATAAAAACAAGTCACACAAATTGAATAAGTGTACAAGGTCTTGTTTTAAAGTATAAGGCCCATAAACTCTTCTTTTCTTGGAGACACCAAAGATAATATTTGAAACCCAGCGACCCTGCAACAGCTGTTAATTCTAGAGTGAGTGTGTGTGTGTGTGTGTGTGTGTGTGTGTGTGTGTGTGTGTGTGTGTGTGTGTGTGTGTGTGTGTATTCCTGGTGAGTTGTTGATAGTGGGGAGAGCCCAACATAAGGGTGAGGCATTCAGAAATACACACTGAAGCCCGACTCGACTATGTAAGTGCCAAAGCATCTGATACGGAGCTTGGGGCATGAGTGGCATGAAACTCCAGCCCTGTCGCTTTCACTATCTCACACTCACACACTCACACACTCACACACTCACACACTCACACACTCACACACTCACACACTCACACACTCGGCTTCAGTCTTACCCTGCTCCTCCCTGCGATAGCGTTTGTACAAGGCGTATTTGGCCGGGTTGTCTGCGACTGTGAACTTGCTCAGCAAGGCGACGATCACCTGAACACACACAGACACACACACACACACACACACAGACACACACACACACACACAGACACACACAGACACACACACACACACACACAGACACACACAGACACACACACACACACACACACACACACACAGACACACAGACACACACAGACACACGAAGAAGAACAAACTTAGTTAGCTGACAGTTAAACCCTGAATCTGGTTGAACAAGCTGTACCAATTTTGAATTTCTTTTATTTATCTTTAGTGATCTGATGTAGGCTGATGGGTAATATTACTGTTAGCTTAAACAAATGATTATACAAAGCACCCGAAAACATATTTTCTCAATCGACTTCTAAGAGCGCTAAGGTCCGACACGAACACACTACTTTCTGCCAAAGTCAGAGATTTCTGTATTTGTGTTTTTGTTTGTGCTCTTCTGTTTTGTTGGCAGGGCTTTGTTAGAAAAAGGTGAAATATTTCTTAATTTTGACGTTTAAAAAAAAATTCTATGTTTGATAAACAATAATTAACATTGTTTTTTTCCCCTCAAGTTCAACTTTGATTATTATTAAGTCAAGAAAAACCTAACATTTGAGGTTTATCCAACCATTAATCAACACTCATAATTAGCTAGCTAATCCAATATGAATATCTATATTTTAGTTTTGATACAAAACAAGGGAAAATAACTAGGCACATGCAAACAACAACAGAACGTAAGGCATTTTGTCTTTGCATCTGAGTGCATTATATTCTATATCAGAACACCTTGGAGTTCATTATTGCACTTGCAGTGTGACATGTACCGTTTACTACGGGGCGGGTTTGTGCTCAATTTACTGTTCAATTACTGTTGCTCTGGTTACCTGCAGTTTAATGTACATTGAACAATGATTTAGACTGGAGCTTCAATAGAACTTTCTTAACAATAAGTACATCAGTTTTCATACGGTTTCTTGTCTATTTTTAACATGTATTTACATTTTCTATATTTACTTCATCTATTCATTTTATTTTATGGTTGTCGACCTTGTTGTGATTTGATGCCTGCTGCAGGTCAAATCTCCTTCGGGATAATAAAGTGAAAGTTGTGTTTCAGATATTGTTTCAATGCCATTTTAATGGCCTTGAAAATGTCACCTTGGATATGTCTTATGTTAACAGACACCTGCTGGCCAACCAGAAACATTAAATTCTGTGTCTGTAGGTTAATCAACATGTCAAAAAAAAAAAAAAAAACTGACAAAACTCACTGAAGATTTAATAAAAACTTCAACATCAGCCGGCATCTGTTGAACCCTGACTTCAACCCGTATGTCATCAGGTCCTAATTAAGTTGTGTTGATGCATGTGCGTGCGTGCGTGTGTTAGCCACCTGTCTGACTGTGTTATTGGAGCTGATGTGGAGGGTGTTGGTGACTCCTCTGGGCAGATAGAAGGCCTCCTCCCCCCGTACTCCTCCCGCTCCTCTCTGACCTCCCCGCACCGTCACCGGCCTCCTCAGATCCATCTGGACCTTGATGAAACCAGTATACACACCAGTAGGATTCTGAGAGATAGAGAGAGAGAGAGAGAGAGAGAGAAAGAGAGAGAGAAAGAGAGAGAGAGAGAGTTATGTTACTATAATAAAAACCACTTGTTTATTTAGTTTATTTAAAAAAATGATATATATTTACTTACACTGTACAACTTTTACTAGCTGCTTTGGTCTTTTAATTTAAGAGATGCATGTACAAATTTGACATTGACTTGTTTATGTAATGGATTTCTTATTCCATATCCGATTCTCTAATTTGTTGTTGTTTTTAATATGTTGTGTTAAATGATGTTGCAGCCATGTAACTTGATATAGAGATAGAAAGTGATGAAAATGTTAAAGCAGTGTTTACACATCAATTTATGATTGCTTTTATAATCTATTAATCTGCCAATTTGTTTCTCGAACAGTAGGTTACTTGTTTTGTCTACAAACTGACAGAAAATAGTGAGAAATTCTGGTTATAAACTTGAAAAGGTAACGATGTTCATCTTCACACCTGACAAAATAAAACAGTAAACAGTGAAAGTTGTGACGTTGTTACTTCTGACTTGATTAACTGATTATAAAAGTAGCTGTTATTAAATGTAAGTAAAATACATTCAAACCAGAGTGGCATGTAAAAACATTCCCAATCAAATCATGGTGTATTCTTACACAGTGCTATGTGCTATATGATCTCTCCAGAAGCGACCAGTTCACCCAGTGTGTCCTGCAGGACAGATGGTCCCAGACAGAGGAAGAGCATCTTAATCTCATTACTCCATATGGGGCCTGGAGGACTGTGCGTGCAAACGTATGTACTTTAAGTGTGTGAAGGTCTTAAGCCGACAAACGAGGTCACGATGAATAGAAGTCAAAAGACACAAGCTGAAAGTAGACAGGGTGACAAAGGGAGACATGCAGCATCTGCATCACAGATGAAGTGATAAGAAATAAGGGAAGACAGAATTAGAAAGAAAGGTGTGGGAAAAGACTACATGTCTGCATGCTTTACATAGTGATACTATCAGGTGTAACAGGTGTTGAGCAGCAGGTTTCAGACTTATCACTGCACTTTCCTCTTCCTTTTTTACCCAACTACCTGTTGACTCGATTCATTTATTTGCCCCACACCTGAGCTAAGTCAAGGTTGAAACAAGCTGCAAAATATCTTCTAGTCATGAATTTATTTCTCTGGTTGTTAGTGACTTCCCCAGGACCAATTCGAATCCCCCAACTTTCCCTGTATTCAAAATGCTTCTGAAAGTTACATTATACTCCATATGATTATTTTATTGTGTCATTTCCAACACATCTACATTTTCTTATCTGGCAGACATCCCACAATACAAATCCTCTGCTCCGCCCCAAATACTTCATTTTTACTAGATTCAACATGGTTATGGTGCGTCATGGTTTTGAATACAACTAAAGACACCTTTCACGCTGCCAAGGGAAACAGTGTGGGGGAGAACAATAGCAGGAATAACATCACATCACTCTGATGTGACTGCTGAGGAATGCTGGGGAGCCGGAGGACGGCAGCGTGGATGTTGAAACAGCAGCACACCTTTAAATGTTAGGCGTATTTATTCAGGAATACACAAGATTACAGCAAAGACTTGAGATGAAAAGTTTGTGACTTGAAAAATCATTTAACAAACCGCTGTTCTGTAGATCTTTCGATCATAATCACATATTTTTCTCAGCAGATCAAGTTTGCCCAATTGCATGGGCTTGCAGATTTTAAAAATTCCGTTTGTCTAAACATTTTAAAGGACACAAATAAATTTCCAGTTACTAATGGACTTCATAGTGAGAATTTCAGTTTCACTTTCAATCTCGTTTTTTGGAGGTAACATGGACAATTTACTCCAGCAGGTCCAGTTTAGTATTTAAAAAAGTAACTCATATCAGCAGTGGGGGAAGTAACTAAGTAGATTTAGGTACCAAGTACTGTAATTAACTTCAATTTTAACATAATTGTACTTTACGCAAGTATTTTCATTATATGCTACTTAATACTTCGACTCCGTCCCTATAGTTACTTTTTACATAAAAAAAAAAAAACATATGATATATATGATGCAGTACTGTACTAATAATCTATTCAGTAGTAAAGAAAGTATCTGAAATTGGATCTGTGATAAAAACAGAACAATATAATGTTCTATAATTATTAAACTTAAAAATAAAGTACTTTTACTGTGGATACTTTAAGGTCTGATAATACTTTTACTTAGGTAACATTTTGAATTCAGGACTTTAAGTTGGATTTCTACTTTTACTTAATGAAAGGATCAATTACTTCATCCACCAGTGGATATCAATAGCCTGACAAGCCAGACCCACATCCAGATGTTGGGTCTGGGAACTCACCATTGACAGGGCTCAATCCGAGGGGCGGGATAAACTGTTGTCTTTCAAATTCCCTCTGCACGCAATAGGATAGCGCTACAACCAGGCAGAGCAACGAAGAAGCTAGTTGATAGATTCAACTTTTGCCGTATCCGGTCGACAAAACTCCGAACACATCTTCCTTTTTTAAGAATGACTTCAGTGCCGTTCTTTGCTCTTTTCTCAAAGAAAAGCTCAACTCCAAGTCTTCCAAAAGACCGCTGTTCCCAGCAGCAGCAGCCATAAGCCCCGCCCACCGACTCTATACACGATGTGATTGGCCTGACCAGAGTTTGGTTTTTCCAGCTCGCAAGTCAACGGAGAGTTACTAGAACCACCTGGCTGCAAAATAAATTTGCTGCCACTAGGCTGCGTCTACGTTTCTATGCGTCTAGATTTCTAGGCTAGGATATCAAGGCTTTTTAAATTAAAACAAAGGTATTACTGTGCGTTGAATATCCTTGATGACCAAGCAACTTTTTCATACAAGTCACAATGTTGTTTATTGTTTATTAAGGATCCCCATTAGTCATCACCGTAGTGAAGACCATTCTTCCTTGGGTCGAGCACAAGACAAACATAAACAAATATTATAAAGCAACATACATAGATATATCCGAGCAATGAAACATCCTGAATTGAGTGAGTGAAACGGCTGCTTCGGCACTGTGGTAAATGTCATATTGCAGTCTAATGGTAGTGGCAGCTGCATACAGAATATCTACAGGATCCAGTGTCGGTAAAAGAGTGCCTTGTACAACTGTTCATCTGTTATTAAAGGAGAAACAAGCTCCAAGCCAAATACATACAACTCACACTCAGCCAGTGTGTGTGTGTGTGTGTGTGTGTGTGTGTGTGTGTGTGTGTGTGTGTGTGTGTGTGTGTGTGTGTGTGTGTGTGTGTGTGTGTGTGTGTGTGTGTGACTCACAAGCGTCATTTTAAGGTGGTCTTTGGTCAGCATGTTGTACTGCTCGATCTTCTGCCTGATTTCCTCCCTGCTGAACTCTGTCCGCAATTCTCTCTCCTTCTGCACATCCTGACAAATAAGAGAGAGGGAGAGGGATGAAACATGACACGATAAGTAACAAGTTAACTGAGATCATTAAAACAATACAATCTCTGTTAAGACAATAGCAGCAGGACACATGGACGAGTGCACAAGTAGAGTTCTTCCTTTATATACAGTTTATATATAGCTTGTTTATGTTGTTTAACAGGGCTTTAGGGTAAAATAGAGCATTGTGGTATTCTTTCATGTGACCCAGCCTACTTATAGGATAATAAGGAGTGAGGAGATGACTTAATAAGTGGGCTGAGAATCAAGCACAACATAGTGTACAATTCTCAGTTTTTCTGGTGGCTTCTCATTAGAAAATATACCTTTTATCAAAGCATTGTGGCAAGACCGTATTAACAACTAGTAAATTTCCTCCTTTTCCCCAAAAATCATCTCAGACTTGGACTCCAAATGTAAAAAAAAACGCCCTCACTGCTGGAGGGTCGGCACATGACAAAAACACTTTCCTAATCAGCATGGTTCCCATGCTGTGTGACTGACTGCCAACTTTAGACAAAACATGGAAATCTCCTGCAGGAAACTCAAAATATGCAAGAAAGAAAAGGCTAAAACAGTCATTTGTTCAACTGAGTGGAGGCCATGTGGACTTGAATAGTGTGAACAACTGATTCAAACAGCTTGTGATGTGTGCGATATGTAGGCTATGCACACATGCGTTTGTCAAGTCAGCTCCACAAGAGGCTTTACTGTATGTGAGGACTCAGCAGTCGACACTGCGTTGATGCATAAATAACTGTAGAGGGTGGGGAAGGTCATAAACAGAGGTTAGCTGATAGAGAAAGATCTAGATATAGACAAACACATCTACAGCACAGAGAGACAAACATCTGCATGTGACTAACAACCAGAAATCCACACTTCCAAGCACGCTTACACAATTATTATTATTTTACAACAGCTGCATCACATGTAAAACTGTATTTTAGGTCACAAGACAAAGCCCAAAATGTTACACAATCAGTTGTAAAGAGCCTGTCCACTGACCTTAGAGCCAATTAAAATGTAATACAGATGCATAGACAAACATAATGTCCCCACCCTGACTGCTAGTAAAAAGAAAAAAAATGGGGCCGATGCAAACATTACATAAACAGGCTTAGTCCGGACTTCTGTAAGGGGGCGCGGGCGGTTAATGCCCCGTGAATTTGTTTTGATAAACAAGCCTCTATTTCTCTCAGCAAGACGCAAAAAGAGTCTGAAAAGTTGCTAAGCAAGAAAGCTGCCAAGGCAGCACTGTGTATGTCATATCAATTACATTTATCTAGTTCGAGTTCAGGCACGGAGCCTCGTCCAGGGCGGCACTGTTGACCTATTGTTGATACGGTTGACATATGTACTAAATTGAAAAAAAAATAATAAACTGATAAAAAAAAAAAAAACATCAGTTGCAGCCTTAATCCACATTTACATACAGTATGATGACTAAAGCATTCGTCTTCACCCGTTTACTAGTGAGCTCTTCTTTCGACTATCCCAGATTTTATTGTGTGTCAACAAAACAACCAAGGCCATGAAGATAGAAAGCTACATCGTCTTAAAGGGATACTTCACAGATTTAGCATTCAGCTTTGTATCAGTAGAAACCCGATAGTATTTCTGAATGACCGTGCCTCCCTCCCTCATGTCCCCCTGAGACGAGAGATTTCTGCATTTGGGGCCTGGAAAAAATCTTCCGATGACGTAAAATGACGATTTTTTGGAGGATTTAGAACAAAGAGCAAGGACTACAGCCAGTAGTAGGATCTATACCGTATGTTTTCAACATGCCCACAGGGGTTGGACTGCCGAGTCTCGCGAGGTATTCCGATGAAAACAACTGTCAGCCATCTTGAATCTTCGCTAAACAGGCTTTCCGGGTTTTCAGCAGAAAACATTTACAACAATTATGTGCATTCAAACTACCGGACGTTGTACCACCGGGATACATCGGTACAGATCGGAGAATATGGAGGAAACGTTATTACAGACGCAATACCGGCACACAACGTGAGCTTCGCCTGCACGGAGACCAGCGGTGTCGCTCAATGCCGCTAGCCGGCTAGGGGACATCCTCATCGGCTAGGTGGAAAGCTAACGCGCTGTCCACCTGTCCCAGCCATCCTGCTTGCAAGTGTCTGCTCATTAAACAACAAGCTGGACTACATCCTCCTTCAACGAAAATCCTGCTGTGTTTTTGTTGTTGTGGAAACATGCCTGAACAACAGTGTACTGGAACCGGGACTATCCAGCTACCAGGCTGCTCTCGCCGCCCGCGTGAGGTGGGCTGTGTTAAACGGACTGGTGTAGAAATAAAATCCAACTAGCTACTGCTAACTGCTGGTGGAGCTTGTGACTGTTAAATGCCGCACCATTCGACATTCCCGCTAATTCACGGCTGTGTTTATGCTCTGTGTTTAGCTACACCAATGCTAGTATGCGTTAGCTGAACTTTACGGATCCTGCTTGCAAGTGTCCGCTCATTTAGACCACAAACTGGACTACATCCAACTTCAACGACACTCCCAACGTGAGTTCAGAGACCGTTGTGTTTTTGTTGTTGTGGAAACCTGCCTGAATAGTGTACCGGACTGTCCAGCTACCAGGCCTGCTAGCCCTCCGTGCTAGAGATGCTCTGTCGCCGGGTAAAAGAGGTGGGCTGTGTTAACACCGAGTGGCGCAGAAATGTGGTGATTTGTATCCATTTAACTGCTAACTGCTGGTGGAGTTTGTGACTGTTAAATGCCGACCATTCTACATTACACACTAATTCACGGCTGTGTTTATGCTCGGTGTTTACAGCCCACCAAGCGCTAATGCTAGTATGCGTTAGCTGAACTTTACGGAGCCTATAAAGTGTGTGTACTAAATGTAGCCTGTTTCGTATGTCGTTTTTATATAATGTCGTTTTTATATATGTTAAATGTGTAACACCACTTGAGTCACGATGAAACGTTGTTTCGTGTATATGGTTGAAATGACAATAAAACACGCTTGAGTTGAGTTGAATGCCTCTGTCGGTCTGTCAAGCGGTAGGCGTGGCTTGGGAGTGGACTCAAAGCAACGAAGCAGGTGCATTCTGGGATTTGGTGTTTTTCATCCATATAAGACCAAAACACATTTTCTGGCTTTTCTCGGCCTAGAAGGCACCAATTTCAATTTTTTTTCACATTTCTACTACATAAGTGACCCAATTTAAAGATATATTCAGCTTTCCAGCGGTGAAATATTCCTTTAAAGTTAATTAATTTTAAGCCTTAAAACAAGTGATGATCTACATGATCTACAAAAAACGGGATGCAACAGCTCTAAAGTCTGTCCTGATGGTTTATATCTTCTGTCTTATGTGTACAGTATGTGAGTGCCAATGCAGACTCTTCAGACTGAATTCAAATTTCCAGTGTAGTGTGTGCTTACATGGGCATAGTACAGACCTCCTCTATGTCTATTAAAAACCACACACAAAACACACAGCACAATCCAGGGAGGCTTTGAAGGCACACACACCCTTATATGGAAAACACACACTGCTGGAAAGACAAGGTGCCAATGCAGCATGTGCACACACACACACACACACACACACACACACACACACACACACACACACACACACACACACACACACACACACACACACACACACACACACACACACACACACACACACACACACACACACACACACACACCAGCTGCAGAGTTTCTAACAATGTAATACCAGTTGTTTGCAAGCTAGAGGGAATTACTCACAACATTAAAAATGTTTGGGTTAGATTAAAAGAGAATTTCGATGATCCCTCTGCAGCAGGTGAAGACAGGTGAAACTACAGAACTGCTGATATGTGGCGTTGAAACTGGATGTTTATTGTCGATTACAAGAAAAGTATCTTCTTTCTATTTCAGTTTTTATTCTATTCTATTGGAAGATTCCAATAGGATCATTAGGCTGCATTCAGCATCCATAAAATACGTTGTTGTGTGGAAATTGGGACGGTTTCATTTTTGTCTCAAATCGAAGGCATCTCTCCTTGATCCGCTAGCTGCCTGCCCCCTGAATCCACTGTGAAAAAGCCCGGTCTCGGGAGACAACACAAGGGTCGTAAACGTCAAACAAACACTAGGGGCACAGGCTGTGCATCAAAATACAACGAACCACGTTCCAGCCACTCACGCTACTCAATCACAATGCCTGCGCACTAACCCCCACCCCCTCCCCCAACCATCTTGTCGGTGATTGGCTGGAACGTGGTTTGTTGTATTTTGATGCACAGCCTGTGCCCCTAGTGTTTGTTTGACGTTTACGACCCTTGTGTTGTCTCCCGAGACCGGGCTTTTTCACAGTGGATTCAGGGGGCAGGCAGCTAGCGGATCAAGGAGAGATGCCTACGATTTGAGACAAAAATGAAATTGCGCTGAAACCATGCAGGAACTCATAGTGCACCTTTAAGTTAGTACACAAAAAATTTGCTGATAAATCAGTAGGTCAACGCTGATTTACTATTGATTTACAGTAGGTCAACATTTTTGATGATTGATATTTAAGTCATTTATTGTGGAAAAATGCCAAACATTTTCAAAAGTCAGCATTTGCTTTTATATGAATGTTAACCGAAAATCTTTGGGTTTTGGTGGTCGTTTGGACAAAACAAACATTTTAAAAGTAGGGATAGACCGATTATCAGGTCGTTTTTTGGCAATTTGCAGATGATCTGTGTCTGTCCCTCTGCTTCGGTTTCACTCACCACTGAGTCTGACTTAATGTCCCGCCCACAACACTATCTTTTATTGTGTATTATGTTGAAAGTTTCTAATTTATAAACTAATTGCTTAAAGCATCTAAACTAACTTTTGTGTTGGAGTTGTAACATTCCAAAATCTTAATTTTGACTTGGAGATTTTCATTTTCACTGTAAATGCATAATGGTTCCAAATATCGGTTATCGGTTTCATTAACTACTAATAATCTGTATTGTATCGGCCTTGAAAAACCGGTATCGGGCGATCCCTAATTTAAAGACATAAATTTGGGCTCTGGGAAATGTTAAATAACAGTTAAATCAGCCCGAGATGTGATGAATGATTATTGTAGAATAATATAACACAGAATATTAATATATAAATAAAAATATATACATTTTGCAGAATGGTCAGTAGGGCTGGTAGACTGGGTAAACCCAGCCCGATCTGCTGGCGATTTGATTTCGCCCTGCAGCTCAGGCTGGAAACCTGTACGTTTACCGTTACAAATCTGCAGGAACCAATCACACAGCAGACTCCCCAGGCTAATGTTCAACCTTAAAAGATTGAGCTTGGTCTGGTGATAGCCAGACTATAGGACTGGGTACCGAATTCAATACTTTTTAGGCACTGACCAAATTGCCTCTTTAGTATGGAGTATATAACAATAAGCATGCAGCATGCTTCTACCAAGATCTAATGTTTGGGATTGGCTGTTTATCCTTACACGTCGTAGAGGCAGGCAGGGAAAACTCTACGTTACGCACAGAGAAAGGGCTCACTTATTAGGAGTTGTAAAAAAAATAAAAAGATTTGTGCCGTAATGTGTACTGTTGTAATTCCTTTTTTGTTGAGTTTTTTTGTGATTGTTGCGGGTAAAAATCCTTAATTATGCGGAACGCATTCTTAAAATATGCGATGGAATATGCGGGATATTTATGCGGGGACTTGCAAAAACTACGGTTTGATGAAAAGGAGAAAAAAAAAGTGATTCCCCCAACACCCTGCTTTTCGATGATGTTCACGTTGCGTAATTACATCACTTCATAACGTTCCCATGGCAACAGGGGAAAATGGCTGCTCTTGTGTGAAGTAAACGCAAAATTTTTCAACTTTCTGCTAAGATATATTATGGGACGTTTTTTGCAACGAAAATGCGGGGATTATGAAATCATGCAAGCCCCGCATATTTTGCGCGGAAATCGTCAATTTATGCGGCGAAAGTGCGGCGTATTTGAAAAAATAAATATGCAGACTTTGGCTGATTATGCGTTGAATTATGCGATCACATAATCGCGTTTTTCTGGAGGGACTGGTTATCAAACATTTTTGAACGATACCTAGCCCTAATAGTAGTCTCATAGGAGGCTCTTCTCATTGACAATTAAGTTGAAAGAAATAATTTAATAGATTATGGAGGAACTAAAAGTTGGTGCAAAACAACTACAGACACATTCAATGAAAATGTTATCAGTTTTCAAAAAATCTCTCATATTTAAACCCTATATTGGTGCATAAAGCAAACTCCTTAGTGACGGTGACCCGTCTGTGTGCATGTGTCGGTCAACCTGACAGACACCGACTCATCAGGATTAAAAAGGAGAACACACAGGGACAGTGGACCTCAACAAATCTGCTCCACTGCATGCACAAAGACACAAATAGCATCACAACGCCATGAATCTGAGGAGATTCCTTGATTTGTTTCTAAAAACATCCGTTTAACTATCACAACGTTAAGTTTGACCCCCCCCCCAATTCAGTTCACTTTAAGCACCTGCCGGGTCAAATGAGTCAAAGCTTACTATTACCAGGAAGTGACAGGTAATGAGATTATCTGCCATTTTACCATCCACAGAAAGAAAAACTGAAGAAAAGAAAACACTTGCTCCATTATATGAGAGCTTCTGATACAGACCCATATAAATATCATTCTAGCCCTCATGAGTATGCATACCAAGTGTGTCCAGTTCCGGATAGAGAGGGTTAAGAGGAACTAGGAGGGTGTTAGCGACCAAATCCAAACAAACAAGAGAAGCAGAGCACAGTGGAGCTCCAACACAATGAGGTCACGGTCCTATTTAAGAGCAAAGTGAATCCTCCCACTGAAGCTGGAAGATCAACACTGGACAGGGGAGGGGAGAAAGGAGGACAGAGGGAGAAGACAAAGACAGATGGTAGCTGCGTTTCAATAACGAAGAATAAAGAAGATGATTTGCACCAGAAACGGATAATTATCTCACTTTTCCCTAGGTTTGTGGAAGACTTAGGTGCACATATTTGGCATTGGAGTTTAGGAGTCCTCCTTAAAGAAAAATGTGACTTTTTTCCCAATTAAAAAAACACGCAATTTAACTCCATTTTTGGACCAATATTATCACCATATCCGTGTCTAAAATGTTGGAAAAAGCTGGAGCAGATCATAAGTAAATAACACTCAAAAAGCTTAAAGGGATACGCCACCGTTTGTTGAAATAGGTCTTATCACGGTCTCCCCTAGCTGTAGGTCGGTGGGCCAACGCATTTTTTGTGCATTGTTTTAGTCCGGTGCAACACCGGCAGCGCCACCGCTAGTTAGCTTAGCGTAGTGAATGGAATCCTATGTTGCCGGTTAGCATGTTGTGAGTAAAAGTGAAAAGCCAACAAAAGATTAAAAAACAACTTAATTACTTGCACTGAGACAACCTACAGCCAGGGTAGACCGTGATAAGCCCCATTTCAACAAAACGGTGGCGTATTCCTTTAAAGACTAAACTTAGACCACTGGGGACCAACTACAGGCTACTAAGGCTTGGGTGCTGCGCCTAAGCCTTATAATGGTAGGGAAAACACTGCTTTATATCCAGATCTTTAAGTTTTAAGACGAACACTGAAGCTGTGAATGCTGATTAGACAGAAATATGAAAGACAACTAGCCAAAAACTCCTGTTATGACAGCAGTATTCTTCGTCACCCAGCTAGAACAGACCACTAGAGAAAAACATTAGATTCAATATTTAGGGAATAATTAAATTGCATGTCTACATACTACACTTGTTGCAAAGAGAAGAGCATTAAAAAGCAGGATAGACTACTACTTTGGCACCAGATCTACCAGGAAACACCGGTACAAGAAGAAGAAATGGAGAAAATAAAAAGTGGCAAGGCAGAAAAAGAAGAGCTAAGGGGAAACAGCCAGAACGATAACGTTTTATCTTTATCTCCATGTCAGAGTCTCCCTGTTCCCTGACTGCTGTTTAACAATAGCCCAGGTGGTTAAAGTTTAGTCTGCATGTGTGTATGTATGAGACAGATATGGCTCTTTTTTTTTTTTTTTCTTCAAACTTTGATCACACACACCTGCAGCATTGCTGCCTTTGTTAAACACTGTCACACTCGTCTGCATCCACTGTCTGTAAATAGATGACATCACCATGTAAGAGTGTGTGTGTGTGTGTGTGTGTGTGTGTGTGTGTGTGTGTGTGTGTGTGTGTGTGTGTGTGTGTGTGTGTGTGTGTGTGTGTGCGCAGAAATAACACGCTTAGCTTGGCTAAATAGCCCCTAAAGCAGTGGAGTGTTTGTGTGTGTGTTATAAGCAGACTAAACAGTGGTTTGGCTGTGCTAACTAAATCTAACCTACATTTTAAAAAGGACAAGAAAGACATTTTATTTCTGTCCCTGTGTTTACTTACTTCCTCTAAGCTATGTGTGTTTGAAATGACCAAAGGGAGTTTATACTGGTTAGATCATACTGGGCCTGCTGCCAGTTGGACCTGTTCCTCCAATTATTCAACCAACCTTTTTACTATTTTGACTAAATCTTTATTTAATAATTAGTTAAGTTTTTAGGATATTTTCCTAAAAAGTTTTTCAAGGTTTCCTTGAATCTACTTTGGGAGTAATTATACAGAAAATAGAGATACATTTTTGGGATTGCTTTTTTTTAAAATTTTATTTAGCTAGCTGTGAGTTAAAGCAAAGTAACTTTGTATTTATCAGTTACTTTCTGTATCAGTTATTCTGACAATCATTCTCTCAGAGTGGTCATTAAAATATCAGAAAATAGTGAAATATAATAAGTTAAGCTGTGCACCGATTAAAACATTGTCTAGGTTTCTCTAGTTCTACTTCTATACTTGTTTCTGTTGTTTGTTTTTTGTTGTTGTATTTTTTAGAAAACTTGGAAATGATTGAAATTTACGGACCTGTAAAATAAAGTGTTCCTTCAGTAAAACCTTCCAAAATGTTCCAATAGAGCCTTTCTGCAAAATTCTCAAACATAAGCATCTTTCATAAAATCTCTGGTGACACTTAATCAATGTTTGGTCTGTTTGTCTATCTAATGTCCATTTTTCTACCCTCCTCACCCTCTCTGTTACTTCCTGTTGAGTCCACGGGGGGAAGTCGAGATCGGCCACACCTTTCCTCCCAGCATTCCTGCACTAATGGGTACACACGCAAGCATGCACAGCGCCACGTTAATGTGCTGTACAAGTGGAAGTGCTCACACCTTTCCTCTATAACAAGACAATCCTCAGCTAATGGACAGAAACAAACTCTCTTCTACTTAAGTGGACCTTCCCGAGTTAATGGACCCTCAAACAGTAGATACAGTGCAGCCTTGATAAAGCCTTTTATAGATCGCTCCATCTGTGTTATGCATAGGGTTGGGCATCGTTTGGATTTTAACGATTCTGATTCTTCCTTTCGATTCCAGTTCTTATCGATTCTCGATTCCGATTCTTTGAGGGGTGGAGTTGAACATGCCTATTTTCACAAATAAGAGGAAAGTTTTATTTTGATTCAATGGTGGTTTGCAATTTAACAGGGCTATTTCAATGTAAAATGAAGCCACACTAGAGCTCTGCTTACTGCGCTCCAAGGCTGCAACCCAACCAGCTCCTGGCCGCTTCGGAAACCAAAACTTGCGCATATTAAATTGGGAAGCGATTATCGGATTTGAAACCAAATCCTCTAACCGATTCCAATAAAGAAACGATTCTACTGGAATCCTAATTTTTGAAACAATTCCAAGTAGGAATCGGTTCTCGATGCCCAATCCTAGTTATGCAGTGACAAGTACGATATAAGCTATTCAGCAACCACAGCTGTCTTTTTTTCTATAACCTAACTTATGTAACCACTACTCGTTTACACCTAGGTGACTTCCAGAGCCTCAAGGCTGAAACAGATACCTGTGTGTTTGGTTTGAAGCCGTCCCTGTCTTGCATATACTGTCTTGGTATAAGTGTTTTCGACATGAAACTGCAGTTAAAGCACTAAAATCAATTACCAATCTGAATCTGTAAAGTAACTAAAGATTTTCAATAAATGTAGTGGAGTATAAAGTACAATATTTCCATCTGAATTGTCATTAGGGCTGGGCAATATATCGATATTATATCGATATTGTGATATGAGACTAGATAACGTCTAAGATTTTGGATATTGTGATATGACATAAGTGTCTTTTCCTGGTTTTAAAGGCTGCATTACAGTAAAGTGATGTACTTGTCTGAATTTACCAGACTGTTGTAACTGTTGTATTATTTGCCTTTTCCCCACTTAGACATTATGTCCACATTACTGATGATTATTTATATAAAATCTAAGCGTGAAGAGGTTTTGTTAGAGCACCAATTGTCAATCCTAGAATATCGCCGCAATATCGATATTAAGGTATTTGGTCAAGAATATCGTGATATCTGATTTTCTCCCCATCGCCCAGCCCTAATTGTCGTCGTAAAGAAGTATAAAGTAGCAGAAAATGAAAGTGCTCAAGTAAAGTACAACCACCTCAAAATTGTACTCATAAGTACAGTAAAACTGCCAGATGTTTCTTCAGAAGAGAAGAGACGAGGTCAAAATGGTGCTATTGTCTTTGCAAACAGCGAAGTGAAACCTGCAGACTAAACCAGCTGGACCACATAGAGACAAGAACCCGGGCTCGACACAATGATGTGAACCCAAGTGGACTAGTGACATCGCCCTGCAATACTACTGTCTGTAGGTTTCCACAGTGGTTCAGTAAGTACAACATGGACAGCAGGATAGGATACACAGTTCTGGTTCAACTCTCTGCGAGGAGTCTGTGAGGAGACCACAAGGAGGCTGTTGGGAGGGCTGGGTGGTCCTCTGTCAAGACCTTAACCAACTACAACAAAGAGGAGTGGAAAGACGAAAGATGTGGAGGAGAAGACACAGGCAAAAGAAAAAAAAGGGGGAGGTAGTAGGAGGAGGTTAGAAGAAAGGGGAAGAGAAGAACTAGGGAGGAAAATGTGGAAGGATGAAGAATGAGGGAGGAAGAGAAAGAAAAAAAATAAAGAAAAGACTGATTACAAGTGAAGAATGAGGATGTGAAAGGGGAGAAGAAGGAACATGCAGTAGAGGAGACAAGAGGAGAACGAGGAAATCAAGAAAATGTCTTTCTCATAATGAAATGAATTTTCTATTTTTAGTAGCAATACTATTCTGACCTCATGTTTGATAAGTGTCCCTGGCTGCCTCTTTCCAAACTCAGCTACTGCTGTAGTCATGCAGTTAATTTGGTTGCCTCAGAGATAAATCGAACGTAAAACATGCCCAATGTTGGTCAGCTCACATTGGAGCCGCTGTCTAAACTGCTGAGAAATGTTCTCATTAGACTGAGAGATGGCTTTTATTTAAACAGGCACTGCTCAGCCAACTCTCTCTCACACACAAACAACTTGATTTCATGTTTGGTTTGAGTTGTTCCTGAAGTGAAAAGATTGCAAAATACAAAACAGTAAAAGGTTGTTAAATTGCACACATTTGTTAACACAAGACGAATTGAGCAACAGGCGCGGAGAAGTGTGGGTTATGTGGGAGGTGAGCAAGCATGTGTGGTTTGAGATTATGAAACATGGCTCTGACCTTGGAGGCAAAATTGAGGTGTGTAGCCTATGTGTTTGCGTTTGAGCACAGTGAGCCAACAAGACGTCCTCGGGGGAGTTTCATTTGTCAGAAAGCTAAACACCATTGGATACGGTACATGCATGTAGGGCTTCAGCTAATGATTGTTTTTATTAGCTAATAACTTGTTTTTCAGATTCCTCTTTCACCGCTTAGTCCATAAAGTGTCGGAAAATAATGACAAATGTCTTCAAACAGCTTGCTTTGTCTCAGCAACAGTCCAAACCCCAAGGTTATTTAATTTTACATCAAAACAAAAAGAGAAAAAAATAGAAATGCCTCACATTTGAGAGGCTGAAGTCAGAGGTTGTTTGATTTTTTTGCAAGATTATTAAATAACTGCAGACTGATTAAGTGACTAATCATTGCAGCTCTAATGTTGATTTTTTTTATTAAATCGAGTACCAGCACTAACTCGTATATTATATAATGGTATATAGTTACAGTTACAAGGTTTTATAGTGATAATGAAGGCATTAAAAAAAAATTCTGAAATTAAACAAATTTGAGTTTATTTCTGGGCTCACAGCGAATATGCTCAATATGCATTTTTTTTTTTAAAGACCTAATAATGATGAGCAGAATAGTACACTGAGTCAGATACACATACATGTACACACATGCCTGTGGACATGGCTCAAGACTTAAAAACTCAGACTCTAAAATGACTTCATAAGATTGTTATGTTATGTTATATCAATCTACAGTCTTACATCATCAACTTTCATGTGGACATGTAATGCTATTTAATGACGTGGTTAAACTCCTAGGAAGCCACAAAGACAAAATATAAATTTAAAGAAATTCAACAAAAGAAAGCAAAAGCAAACAAACAAAACTCCAGTAACGAATGATAATGAAAGCAAGGTTCACGGTTAACAGCCTCCATGAGTCAGATATGAAGCAACAGAACAAGGCGCCAGTCCCCATCAGTCATATCTGACAACTTTATTACTAAATGACCCTCAGTCTGTCTGACACTCCGCCTACCTGAGAATCATTAATCATTAATGCAGACGTTTAGAACGTGTTTTCAACTCTCTGCTAACATATTAATATGAGGACAATGTCCAATCATTCCATTATACACATATAGGTAACAACATGAGCTTTTCTCTGGTGCCACAGCAAAAACTTATAATAACAACAATGTTTTTCTCCTTATTTTTCAGCCATCCAACAAACTTCTGGTGTTCAGCTTTATGAGCTTTTTTTCTTTACCATTTCCTCGTATCATTTAGTGACATTGAAAGTTTTTAACACAATCGCTCCACAGATGGATTGCTAAAGTGTCATCCTCTCTTAAGAAGACATGTTGCTGATTTAAATCCAGCTCTGTGTCACCTTAGTGTGGGCAGATGAATGGATAATTTCCTACAATAAATTCAGTTTGGTAAGAAAAAACTTACACAAGTCAACAGCTTGCTTTTAGTCATCTTATATTTTATGCAAGGTATTCACAACTCGTGTGAAAAAGTAGAAATGAGTCCAAATGTGGTATCAGAGTACAACAAGTTGTTGCTGTGATACAATGGACACAATGAGGGTGTCAAAGGCAGGTGTGTCTGTATGGGGCCAGATAATGGTAACAATACCTGTGAGATGTGTGTGTGTGTGTAATAATGACTATAATGCTGATCTAGTTACCTCTGCAACAGTGGGAAATCCCTTCCAAAGAGCCTGAACGCACACACAAAACACACACTTTCCCACATCAAGCTAGCCAAAACACAGACCGAGTGATATCCAACCACATGTTCAAAACCATCACGAAGCTCAACATAATCATCAGCCAGCGCCATCCAGAACCCACAGACCTTTAAGGTTTTTAGTTGGAAATGTGTGTAATTCACCATGTGAGTAAGTTCAGCGTTGGTATTGTTCCTCCATTTTAAGGGTCTCATGACACAACTAATGACACACAGGATGATGGGTTATTTTGCACGCAAGTCTGTCAGTCTATACACCATCATTATGTGTAAAGCCTAACATTATGCATGGTATGGTGTGATGAGTGGGGAATGCCATTTACTGCAATAACATTGTTTCATGTTATTTCTGAACACATTACACCTAGTTATTCAGCAGCAGAGTCTGAATCCATTGCTTTTAAATGACAACAATGTTGATCAATAAGGATAGTTTTCTCCATTTTTATATCACAATAAAAGTAATAAAAGTCATAACTTTAAAAAGGGGGCAGTTCACCCCAAAATCCAATATACATTTTCCTCTGACCTGTAGTGTTATTAATCAGTACAGACTGTTTTGTTGCGAGTTTCCCAGTGGTAGAGATGTCTGCCGTCTCTTGAATATACTGGAACTTGATGGCACGTGGCTTGTGGTGCTCAAAGCGCCATAGAAATACATTTAAAAACTCAAAAGCAATGTCTCTTTCCAGAAATCTTGAACCAGCTACTCAAGGCAATTCACAGACCTGGATGTGAACAGTTTTATGAAGGACCTATTTTCATTTAAGTAATTGTTTTTCCTTGAAATAACTTACTTATTCGATTATCAAAAGTGTTGCGATTCATTTGCTGTTGAGTGACTAATTTGTTTAGCTGGAAAACATTTTTCTTGATATGTACTGAGCAGGACATTTCACAGCTGAAAAATGTACTTCTCAATAATAGAATAAATATACCTCAAACATATATTTGACATTTCAGTACGGCAGTTTTCTTGTTACTTATGGGTATCTTCCTCTAATAATGCCGTGTTTAATTAAGAAGGAAACATTGCTCACACGTTAAACTCTCATCTTAACATTCAGGATTCAGGAACAGCTTTCCTACCTCTCGCCCAGACTTTGACCACAACATTAAGTAAGGGTGCTGACACTCCAACCCGATTATCGGCCGTCGGACAGTCTGGCGAGGTCAGTGACTCGAGTCTGTTCGGTGTGTTCTGTGCCGTCATCAGTCGGAGGAGCTGTCGGCCTTCATTTTGGCCGATTTGACTTGTTGAATCAGTGAGTGGGCGGTCGGACTCAATGGCCAATCTGATTGGTGGAGTGCTAACCCAGAAATGACAAGAGGGATGAGCATGACAAACGCCTCTCAAAATCTGACGAAAATCTTTTAAACTGAGCTTTGTCGATCTGATATGAAGACAGATTCAGCAGCTGCATGGCCTATCTCTCGCTTAAAATGTTTTCAGAAACGCGTTTCGGGGAACCATTTTCGTAAAATACGAGATGTGTGTGTTCCGAGGCACTTTTTTGACCAACTCGGGGAGGCAAGTCAGTCCGACTGCCTTTTCTGCCGCCGGTCGGCCGTCGGGTTGGTGTGTCAGAGCCTTAACTCTCACACCTCTTTGAACCTTCAGAGAAGGTGGTTTTCAACACATCAACAAACACTATCAGTAAACCTGCCTTGTCATTTATCAGCATTCAGACACTCACTTTCTCTTTTGGACATCAAACAGGGCACCAAACCGCCTCAAAGTGCGCTGTGGTTTGGTGATAATGGTCTGTCTGGAGATCACAGCCGGTCTAAACTGCTCCCAGATGAGTTTCTAAGTGAAGACTGGTATGTGATGGGATAGCTTACAGAGCACGGTGGCAACAGCAGAGACCAACCAACACATGCTTCATTACTGATCATATAAACACAGAGAAGGAAGGGCAGAAAGGCCCACCCACTTTTATTCAAACACACTTAAATACTTACACATTTTTAAGCAGAAAAAAACAATTTAAACTTCTAAACTTTAAGAAAAGGATGACAGATGACCCCAACAACTGTAAAATTATTGAGAAAAGTATGCAGATACCGATATATCGGATATACTGTACTGTAATTAGCAGTACTAGCATATTCCCTCATTTGGAGGCTGTGAAAAAGCAAAGAAGTTCTGATATTTTCAAGAAAATACATTCAAATAACCTATTGTAGAGCAAAATTGAGAGGACAGGAAAACGGCACGTCAAGTCAAAATACAGTTCTTTAGTGCCCTTACGAGGTAGGTTACATCTTGTAATATGATGCTACGAGTGGTCAGTTTCTCCACAGAGAGGTAAAATGAAGAGGGGGAAGGAAAAGGAGGAGAAGGGGGAGGGTTTAGAAACCACTTGACCACCTGTTCAGAGAGTTTGGACATGAGCTGTACAGTAGAGTCTGTTTTAAGGCAGCTGGTTGCGTGATTCATCAACACTGACACACAAGGCAAGTAGGACTGGATAGATACAGGCAATTATTGCTGAAAAACTGATGGTCTATTTTATTGTCGATTAACCTGTCTGACTCTATAGTTTAGTCTAGAAAATGTCAGAAAATAGTGAAAAATACAAGGTGACGTCTTTAAATTGCTAGTTTTGTGTAAAGATATTTAATTTAAAATGGCATAAAAACAGAAAAGCAGCAGTGCTTCACATTTCAGAAGCTGGAAAATGTGACTGTTTGGCATATGTTTGGCATTTGTGCTTGATAAATATACTACTAAAAATTGTTTCTGATTAATTTACTTTCAACTGACTAGCTATTTAATCAACTGATCGTTTCTGCAGTTAATTATCATCCTCTTGATGTTAAACGTTCATTCTTGAAGGAACAGTCTCACCACAAGGTCCATTTAGTAGCTGTTGTGGAGCATTTTCTGAGAACTTAAAGTCACATTATATGCATCACATCAGAGGTATAGAAGACATAGATCGGATTATATTGTTATTCCAGAGCCATTATAGGCCAATACACTGTATCTTGAATGCATCCTTATAGATATAGTCTTTCCAACTTTCCCTTCCACACAGTCCTGACAAACACCTCATAGTCTCCATGACGCAGGTGTCTCTCAAAGGCAGATTTATCTTATTATAAAACAGCCCATTGCTGTGTGTGTGTGTGTGTGTGTGTGTGTGTGTGTGTGTGTGTGTGTGTGTGTGTGTGTGTGTGTGTGTGTGTGTGTGTGTGTGTGTGTGTGTGTGTGTGTGTGTGTTTCCAGGCATAAAAGCACTCCGTTTCTGTTTGTAGAGATAGCGAGGGCCGCACAGTTGAGAACAATTCCACTTATGTTTCCTTAGGAAAAGCAGAGTGCAGGAGAGAGGGAAAAGGCAGACAGAGTCTCATAAAAAGCTTTATGTAACCTGCAGACAGTCAACAGAGACTGGACTTCAAAAACTCCCAACCTGCAATAGGTCTCTGAACACACACATACTGACACACAACTGTGTGTTGGCTCAAGATTGATGATATAACACAGTATGTGCAAAAATAATGACATTAGCTTTTGTTTGATATTTGACATTAATGCATTACTTTTGGGTTGAAGCTGTGAATAGATTAAATTAGTTATCTACCGTTACGTAATCTCAATGCAGTAAAGTATGCCATGTGAATTTTATTTTTGTCAGTGTGTGTCAAATCTTCTGAAGCAACAGTTACAACCATCAAGGGACAATAAAACCTATAATGAAAGTCAGAGTTGTTGTGGAAAACTTTGACATCACTGCTGCTGAGAAATATCGAAACACATGAACTACATTTGTTCTGGCAGAAACAAGACTAAAGTAGCTGTTTGTCAATTTGGTCAAAAACCAAAGTATTGGACAAATTAAAACTTTGACCGGATGATGGCGCTAAATGAAAAGTGAAGGGCTCACCGTCTTGTTCATGTTTGTACCAAATTTCTTTAAAATTTGGAAAGACGGGGAAAACAAATAAAGTAAATAACATCTGCTAAGTCAGTCCCTACTTTGACTGTTTGAATTAATTTGATCTTAATATGCCATTAGTTAAAAAGGCCACCTGAAAGCAAACAAATAAATAAGAGGACTTTAAAATATATGTTGTGCAGTATCATAAATACTGGAATTGTTGGCTCTTTGTAAATTATAGAGTGTGGTCTAGACCTACTCTATCTGTAAAGTGTCTTGAGATAACTGTTATGATTTGATACTATAAATAAAACTGAATTGAATTAAAATAGGGGCGACCTGGTAGCTCACCTGACCGGATGGATGCACCCCTTACCGTGGTGGTCCAGGTTCGATTCCCCCTCTCTCTACCCCTACTACAGCTGTCCTATCAATTAAAGGCAAAAGCACCCCCCAATTTTATTTAATTTTTTTAATTTATGTCATTTCATTTTTAAAAAGTTACTAAAATATTTAACAAATGTCCACCTCATGATGGCATCAGAGGAAAATATAGGGATTTCCAACTTCCTTGAGCTTCATCCTCTGGGGATCATAACGGTCTGTACAAATTCCATGGCAAACCATCCATTGGTTATTGATATATTTCAATCTGGATTAAAGTGGTGAACTGACATTGCCATCCACTACGGTGTTACTACGGTGTTGTCATGAGTTTTGTCAGGAAAAAAAACTTAACGTTAACAAGTTAATGTGATGTTTTCATGAAACTAAAACTAAATCCAAACACATTTTCAAGTCAAGTACCAACTTTAAAAGAACTGGTTGATCAAGTCTCCCGCCCTCATGGACATACAGTACAAACATCAAGAGAGACTGAGAACTAACACTTACTCCTGTGTTTATGGTTGGCATGGCAGTGTTGTGAGTCTAAACACTGTAAAGGTTGACTGAAAGGACTTTAAACTGCAATTCACATCAAACACACACACACACACACACACACACACACACACACACACACACACACACACACACACACACACACACACACACACACACACACACACACACACACACACACACACACACACACACACACACACACACACACACACACACACACAGATCTACCAGTTAACCAACCTGTGGCCTCTTTCTGGTGCAAACGAGGAAGCTATAATCACAGACTAAAGACGGAATCATGTGAAATCCTCTTTTGCTCTCATTGTTTTCAATAAACAGATGAACTAGGTGCCACTACTGCATCGTGTAATAACATTAACATTAAGTCGGCCGAAGAAACAACCCAAACTTGTACTTGCAGGCTTATAGATACAATATCAGACAGAAGGCTGCTGCCAAGATAAAGCTGGTGCCAAGTGTTTGCCAAATTATAACTCTTACATCAAAAACAACAGGAGTAGAAACTATTTCAGGAGTGTGACACAGTTTCAGTCAGGAATCAAGTTTAAAAAAACAGAAGTGGTGTCAGTAGAAGAAATATGTGACACAGTAGTCATGTTTCCATCTAATTGTCAAGCGAATTTTAAGCAAACTTTTAAAATGCGAATTAGAAGCGTTTCCATCAACTGGCTGCAAATAAACTAGACTAAGCAAAGCGTAGTTTCGTCACAAGTTGACGTTAAGCATGGTTGTACATTGCAAACTGGCTGGCTAAATCAAAGAGTTTAGACGCTAAGTTCTTTGGCTAAATGGAGAGAGGTAGCATTGTACAAGTTGGCCACCTGTGCATAATACAGGGTTGTGGCAGAGACATTTGGTGTCAGCAAGAAAACCGTTCACCGCTGTGTACAAGACTTGGTGCTGAGAGAACAGGACAGAGGGCTGAGAAGAACAGCCAGGAAGTGACATAACAAAGGAGGAGGAACGGAGGTGAAGAGAGGAGGATGGAGGGGAGAGAAAGACAGGGGGTGAGGTTGAACAGACAGAGGAAGGAAATCTAGACAGGGAGAATGTGAGAAAGGGCAGATTTGGATTCACAAGTTTTGTGGACGGGGAACACACTGGATTTAACAAAGCTTGTGTTTTAATGAAAATAAGCCAACGCTGACACCTCTACTGCAGGAACACTTTAGTTACTTATTTATTGTATAATTTTCACTTATTGTCTATTAGAGGCCTTTGAACTTAACTGATTCTACAGGAATGTAGACAATAAATGCTGAAGCCGTGAATGCTGTTTTAGTGGCTCTTCTTTCCTGACCAAAAACAAGATAAAAAACAAACAATACTTAAACTTAAACAATATGCATAAAATGTATTAAAAGGTGGAATATGTAATACTGACAGCTAGCGTTTAAAATAGTTACTGCAGTACAAATTCTAAAATAATAATACTGGAGAGAGAGTCGTCGTCGTCCCCCCCCCCGACTCAAAGTTCACATTGGTTGCCAGGCAGAGATCGCAGCATCTGCAACAATGTTGCTAGACGCTTGTCTCACATAGCCAGACATTACTTCACAGCACAGCGGAGTAGCTAACGTTAGATGCTGGCTATATTGACATAAAAAATTAATAAAATTGTCATAAAAGCCCGTGCTCACGCGGAGCTCTGTACCCGACTGACAGAAACATTTTTTTGGCTTAGAATTACGGTAGGAACCGCTAAAAACACAACAACCTCGCCGTCCTCTCCACCCGACAGACAGACACACTTCCTCGGCTTAGAATTAGCTACGGTAGGAACTGCTAAAAATGCCACTACCTTGCCGTCCTCGCCACCCGACTGAAATACACACTTTATTGGCTTAGAATTACGGCAAAAATCACTAAACACACTGCAAACTCATGGTCCTCTCTTCCGGATATGCAGCCCCCCTCTCTTGGCTTAAAATAACTCACAGTTGTCAGCTACGTCCGCTGAACAGGCTACACGTTGTAAAACAGCCATGGCCCGCTTGCCTGGTCCTCCGGTAACGTTAGCAGTTAGCAGGGTTAGCAAGGTTAGCAGGGTTAGCATTGCCGACCAGTCGGGATCACTTTACTGGCTGTGTCTCAATTGTTTTTGTGAGTAACCAACTCGGGTACTCTAGCTATATAATTCAGTGTGAGAACACGAATGTTGAAATGACATAAAATGCCCGTCCCTTGTAGCCGTGATAAATTAACCTGAAGCTATGCTTTCCTGTTCAGGAGGAAATTAGCCAACTCGGCGTCCTTTTGGGCTCTAAGCGGTCTCCATCTTTCAAATACATCTCCATTATTTACCAGAGGGTTGTTACGTCTCTGGTCACGCAATTGTTAGAAACATGCCGGTTTTTTTTTTAAGGTCAAGTAGAATCTATCTCCGTTGATCCTGTTCGTTTGTTTGCTGCTTCCATGGCTGTATTACCGTTACAGCTGCAGCGCGCTGGGTTTACGTTTTTACAGGTACAGTATATCTGGCAACCCGGCCTGGCCGTCAAACTGGGCCGTTGATAACAAACACAGGCCAAAACACAAACGGACATTCTGTCACCGAAGGGACATTTCAAAAAGGAGAAAATACTGGCATTAGCATTGTTGTCAGAAAATATAGTATTTCAACTTAGCATGTTTCCTTAATATCTGATGACGCATTAGAGTAATTTTTTGATTTATTACAGTAAATATATTACATATTGGACCTTTAAGGATCTGAAGCTTCAATAGAGTATTGCTCATACTGGATAAAAACATACCAAATTAGTTTTGTTGCAATTTGGACATAAAAACATGCAATGGGTGCCAATCTGCTATAATCTTAAAATTTTTTGTTCTAAAAATGATTAAATTTACTGTATATCAAAACTCTGTGCTTGCCCTTGTCATAACCAAGGGATAAATGCAAACGGTAACAATGGGTCAAAAGTAGAGATTGTGTCTTTATAAAAGGGGGTCACGAGCTAAAAATCTTGTGCAACAACAAGATGAACAATAAACGACAAACACACAAGAAATGCCCAAATGGTGCATGAAAAAGAGTTTCAGTTTACAGGTAAAGAATGCATAAAGTCTGCAAAGGTTCGCTCAAGCAATAAACTGACGATGCAGAGATAAAGAGAGGGAAATAAATAGAAGAAGCGATAAGTAGGCATGGGTCGGTTACCGTTTTCCTGGTATACCGCGGTTTGAAAAAGTCACGGTTACAAAACCACTAACATTTTCTGTCATACCATTCCTAAGGTATGAGCTGTTTTTAATGAGTGGTCAAGGGGAGAAACTGTAGTTTAGTAATCCCTCTCCCTGCCAGTGTGCATTGTGTTTAAAAATAAAATACATTGTGTTCAATGGGGGAAAAAATTTGGTTTTTCTAACACCCCAAAAAAAAAACATTTTAAAGCTGTAATTGCAATACCGTGATATTTTTGCTGAAGGTTATCATACCGTCAGAATCGTATACCGGCCCATGCCCAGCGATCACATCTGAATCTGTCTAGCAGTCAGTCTGTCTATCAGTTGCCCTTGGAGATAAAAACATGAGGTACTTTTCTCACAGCGACAGATAAGGAAGTTGAAATCTTAGCTCAACAGTAGAGAATGACCTCACTTTAATGTGGGAAGGGATTACAAAAAAATCCCATTGAAAAAAACCTATCAAGAAGTACAAAGACGCAAAATGGATGCAAAGAAATGACTGTTAATGTGTCTGATAACCATCAGAAATGACATCATGGAAAACACACCTTCAGGCCTGCAGGGCGTGGTCAGGTATAAAAACACTGCACCATAAATCTATCAGCTCCGGGAGGGATTGGGTGGTCAGCAGTGGGGGAGGAACAACAAACAACCTCCCGTTATTACTGTACTCCATGATGGCAGTTGGCTTCAAGTCATTTGAAAGGCAAAACACAGCCTGCACTTTATTTCTTCAATTGTGAACACTGGTGTCCTTTGTAAACTGGTCACTGGAACAGGACAGTTTACTGTATGATGAAATATCACTTATTTTTCCACAGTGACACGCACAAAGTTCCTCTGATGGGCCAAGATTATTAATGCTGTACTGTAATACTGCAGCTGAAATCATAAACTGATTTAAAGGCCGGGAATTGAGCATTTATGAGTGGTGTGACTAATGCACTGTTTATGGAAAGCACTAAGACAGTAATGGGGTTAATGCTTCATGATATAGGCTCCTCTCTGAGCTCAACACCCTCAAACTGAACATTTTAATTTAAAATATTTTAAATGGCATATTTAATAGACTGTGCCAGACTAGCTTCTCAAATGTTAAATAGTGTCTAAACACAAGTAGCTGTAGAAACTTAGCAAAATTGCTTTTTTTTTTAAATCATAAAATATCTGTTAAAAAATTAAAAAGGCCAAACAAAGAAAGACTAGTACTTGACACTTGTCACTCATAGAAAATAAACAAAAATACTGTATGGAAAACATGGAAAGCACCTTCATTTTCAAAGATTTAGGCTGCCAAAACAGTAGTTTGTCACATATGAGGAGATGTGTTCGGTTTCCTTTTGGTAAAAAGATTTTTTAAGGTTCTAAACTTGGTTTTACTTGTGTTGGACAGGCTATAGTTGCCTGAATCAAATACAAAGCAATCTCATACCAGGCTGCATGAGATTCTTGATAAATAAACTTCCTCCCTGCATCTACTTTTGCACAGTGTACATTCGCTGTCTTTTGTAACCCTTAGCCACACTTTAGAGCACCAGCTCCGAACTGCAATATTGTGAATACTATACAGGTTTATTGATGCATGCATGAACATTGATTAAGACTTCTTTTTAGGACAGCTCTAGATACCCTACACTATGTAGACCTATATTATTAAGTTATTCATGGTCAGCCGACACTGTTAAGTGAAGAACCAACTGCTGACGTCCACCCATTACACAGGCACAACACAAGCACTGTCAGGGCAAACTACATTAAATGTACTGTACCATGCTGGAGGGATATTTGGCTATTTCTGTAAAGCACTTTCTAAAGCCTGTTTAAAATAAGTGCTCTGTCAATAAATTGCATAGTTGTAAAAATAAGACTAATTTTGTGTGTCTGTGTAAGTTCAAGCAACATGGCCACGAGCTCCAAACATCATGTGAAAGATGATGA